>NW_028185450.1:2051726-2184269 GCF_003343005.1 Rhea americana
CAGAGAGGAACCTCATGAGGTTCAACAAGGGCAAGTGCAGGGTCCTGCACCTAGGGAAAAATAACCCCAGCCACCAGCACAAGCTGCAGGCTGACCTTCTGGAAAGCAGCTCTGCAGAGAAGGACCTGGGTGGGAGTGCTGGTGGATGAAAAGCTGACCATGAGCCAGCAAGGTGCCCTTGTGGTACCAAGCCAATGATATCCTGGGCTGCATTAGGAAGAGTGCTGCCAGCAGGTGAAAGGGAGGTGATCCTGCCCCTCTCCTCAGCCCTGGGGAAGCCTCATCTCGAGTACTGTGTCCAGTTGTGGACTCCCCAGGACAAGAGAGACATGGAGCTACTGGAGAGAGTCCAGCGTAGGGCTACGAAGATGATCAGAGGGCTGGAGCATCTGCCGTACGAGGAACGTCTGTGAGAGCTGGGCCTCTTCAGCATGGGGAAGAGAAGCCTGAGGGGGGGATCTTATCAACGTGTACAAGTACCTGAAGGGAGGGTGTCAGGGGATGGGGCCAAACTCTTTTCCGTTGTCCCGTGTGACAGGACAAGAGGCAATGGGCCGAAATTGAAGCACAGCAAGTTCCGCCTGACCGTGAGGGGGAATTTCTTCCCTGTGAGAGTGACAGAGCACTGGACCAGGTTGCCCAGAGAGGTTGTGGAGTCTCCTTCTCTGGAGATCTTCAAGGCCCACCTGGATGCAACCCTGTCTAACATGCTCTAGGTGACCCTGCTGAGCGGGGAGGTTGGACTAGCTGATCTCCAGAGGTCCCTTCCAACCTTACTGATTCTATGATTAAAGGTTCCTATCACATTTTTTCAATATGTAACCTTATTTCCAATATCTGTAGCAAAATTTGAATAACATAAAACATAACTGCATTTACATTTTACCGCTTCAGGAGTCTCCCTCTGTTCTTTATTTCAATCTCATTTAGGATGTTGACCTTTTTCTTTAATTAAATGGCAGTTTTCCGTACTTAGTAATGTTACTATCCAAAATATCTGTCTAATATTATCAAAACTGATGAAGTAAAAGGGCAGAGGTTGTGTTAATGTTTAATACAACTTATCAGATTTCAGAGATTTAACTCAAATTCAATGGAGGATCATTTGAYATTCATTAGTGACTGAATTAAGTAGAATTCACTTTTCATAAAACCTTACCGAAGCAGAAGCATAAAATACAAAGACAGTGTTGAATATTCTGTGATTTTTATTTCAAACATCAAAAACTGAGTTTCCTTAAAGGCTTGATCTGTATGGCTTTCCCAAAGCACACTTTGTGTATCAGCATAACCAAGCTCCTCAAATAAAGATGTTTTTTATTCCCCCCTCAAATATACAAAGACAGATGGAGTGCCACTTTTGTACAAAATACATTTAAAGACAGAAGACTCAGGGAGCAAAACTGCAAGTTCAGTCCCTTCTTCTGCTAAAGGGTATGCAAACACTCATCTCCTACACCCCTGAAAAGTATCCTAACCTCAGGCTAGGATATGGAGAACTTCCACCAACTTCACCATCAAAAAGTAGAACACCTTATCAAAAAGCACACACAACAGTTCAGATGCTCTCCACAGAGCTGAACAGTAGAATCTCAAGAGCTCTCTGTCTGAGAGAGGTGCTCTAAGGCAATAAGAATTTGATAGAAATTGATTTGAAAGAATAGATAGAGTTTTGTTTGCTCTTTTGAAAGAAAGGTAAAATAGACCCTTCCTTAAAGAAGGCTGGAGTCTCACTGATCTGCACGTCTGAGGAATTACAAGGAAATGCCTGTGATCCTTTACAAAAGGATGCTATAGCAGCCAACTTGGTCCATTTCTATCTTTTCTAAGAAGGGTTTTCACAAAAGCTGCCTGCTGGCAAGGAGCTCTTTATAAACCTGTTAAAAGATATAGCTTCACAGAGGAGCTAAGAAGATAGCCTTCTAYGTCAGGGTGTAACCAAATGACAGTGCTGGTTATTTGCTCACACATACGTACATGTACACACCTGTGCACACACAGCTATGCTACCCCATATTCCACATCCACCCACAAACATTCTCACTTGCTAACAAGTAATTATTTTTGGCAATGCACTTGCATCAGTGATATTCACTTAAAAATTTGTGTATGAAGTGAGCATCTGTAAAAGTCTCTTGCTTTCTGAATGCTTGGATCATAAAATAAAGATTAATTGTGAATTCACAAAAAATGAATTCTGTGTGTGTGCAGGCAATTTCCATGGTCTGCTTGTCTGGAGCTCATTGCTGCTGATACTCATTTTACTATTTTGATCCTTATTTTCAAAATAGTTCATAACAGGTGTGGTTGGTTTTAAGCATAAACTTAACTAGTTATAAGCAAATCATTATTTTCATAATAACAATTCTCCAGTTAGCTTTCTTTCTCTATGGTATAGAACAGGCCTTTCTCACAGTAAAAAGTTTGATTTCAGACTGTGCTCAGGACTGGCCCTCCTGGGGATGGCATCATTTCCTAGACCTAGTTCTTGCCCAGTCCCAGTAAGAACACCCTTCCCAACGGACTGCAAGGGATGAGGGCAAAAGGCCATACTGAAAACTGCCCCAGGAACTTCTTAGGCTAAAAGCATGACTAACACTTTACTGCTTGGAAAAATTCTCACCTTCCTGGCCAGTAATACAAGAACACTCTTCCACAGAGATGGTCCCAGTAAACACTCTTTCATGTCTGCGTCTGAGGAACTGGTTAACCTAAGATATTAGAATTCCTCTAGTTTTATATTCTGTCCTTTCGACTTACACGGCTTTAACGTGGATTTCAGTATCTTCAAATGCATAAAAGATGATGGCAAAAAAAAAAGGGAAGAATCTGTTTCTCTTGTCCACAGGGCRGAAGATATGAGACAAGGGGACTAACATTTAATTCAGACAAAAGTTTAAAAATCTTTATAATAATAGTGAAGCCATGAAACAGACTGCCTGAGGAGATCCTGAATTGCCATCACTCAAGATTTTTAACACCCGTTAGTGTGACTTACACACCTTTGTGTAGAGGTAACTTAGATTATTTCTTATATACACCCCAAACTTAGAGTTGTGATTATATAACATTAGTGTTAATTCACAATACATTCCCGCAACCCTTTGCACCCAGACATACTGCTAAGTCTTCTATCAGTTTATCTTCAAAATAGTGTTCTTCTGTTTCAATCCAAGATTTATCATAGCCTTGAAGAAAGAGATTGACAGCTCGGTGCCTAAAAAAGGAAATTTAAATGAGAAACTGTAAGTTCATAAAAYAAAAGATATGGTCAATATAAATTTCATTTAGTTTGAGGAACTGTCCAGATGTGACAACTACCATTTAGARAGGAAGCAAAATTTCTCTGGCTAAGCCTGGCCAAACCATTGATTCTAGAAATCTAGTTTACATTAGTATCCTGTGTTTAAAAATGGGCCACATCTATATACATTTGTAAAATTAATATAGAAGTGAGCAATAAAATCAATTACCTGGTTACATGAGTGAGTTTTATTCTGAATATGAAATGTTTTCATATTATTTTAATTTAAATATTAAGATAACAGCCATAGATGACTTTGGATTGTTCCCAAATAATTGCATTTTTAAAATGTTTGGGATTAAATTTGCACATTCAAAATTATAAACTGATTTTTTCTAAACTCCATTAAATTAGCTGGATAGGGGAAGAGGGGAAGAAGTCACTTATGACGTTGAATGTTTTTTAGTTTTCTTCAAGTTTCAGTGCAAAAGGATGGTAGAACAACAGTCTCCATAAATAATTTTATCAATCTTCATTCTTTTAAATAACTTTCAGTTTCATATACTGAAAGGTAGGAAATATAATTAAAAGATACATGAATGCTAGTTATGTGCAGGTTTCTTAGAAATAAGAACAGCTAAAGACAGAAATATCCTCGTTCTATTTTCAGCTGTCAAGGCAGTCTGATTTACACTGGTATAGCATCTCACGCCCTTGTGCTTCCCAGGAAAGACTCTAAAATTCACTCCACTAATTACAGTAATAGTAATAATATGCAGGCCTTCAGGAACAACTCAGAATACTCATATAATACACAACTGAGAATATTTTGGAAAAATCAGACACAAGTGGTCTGAAAATTATTTTTAGCAATTAGGGTGAAAAAGCAGATGTCTCTGCTTTTTTTGCCTGTTCATTCCTTTCAGGATCTCAGGATTCTGAGATTCATCTGGCTGTAAAACCTACCCTCTGTTGAACAAGGAGGAAAGAGAAAAGGATACATAGAAAAAGGCATGAAACACACAGAGTACGTGCATACATTCCTTGTCTAATAGAATGTTGCTCCTAAAAATGCACAGTAAATACACAAGTTTCCCTCACAGAAATACTAACAGTTTATTTCATGCATACAGAACATTTTGATGTCTAATAACAAGAATAACTTCACAGCTCCAAAGCTGGATCATGGCTTTGGAGGAAATTTATCTCTCAAGATCATCTTAAAGTGATCTTAAATATGTACATTTCTGTATTTATCTCCTATGAAAGGTCTCTGCTTTTCAGAAAAGAAAACATACCAAGAAGAAAAGGTGAATTAACAGGAGAGAAAAAATGAAAATTTGAAGTGATATTTTTTCAGAAGAAATGTTCGAATAAAGTGTACTGCAGTGTATAGTATACACTTCAGTGTAGATTGTTAYTGCTGTTATTTTTCTTCCTTTAGTTCTCACCAAATAGCATCGTATGAACATAATTACATTTCTGAATTATAGAACTAGTATAACTCTTACCTAGGAAGATTATACAACGGTGCCATTCTAAAGCAGGCAACTACTGCTCTTTTCCTTTGTTTAGACAAYAGTTTATGCCACACTGCTTTTTTGGATCGCTGAGGATGCTCAACCTGGTACATAAAATACATCGGGAAAAATAAATAATGTTCTATTTTCCTATTTTCTGGGCATAGTCATAACAATAGAAATGTTAGATGACAGATAAATTAACTGGAAGAATAATAGAAGAATAATGGCTGAGAAAATGTGTGCTAGACAGAATCCAAATGATTAGCCAAATTGTAGAAACAATTACAAAATTGTATTTTACAAAATTGTATTTTACAAAATTGTAAAATACAAATGTAAAAGTAAAATCTCTTTCCTTGTTATAGGTATTTTCCTTTTTTAACTTCACCCCATTTCTCAGATCTTTTAGATAGAGTATTATTGTCACTGAGGCCATTTTTCAGTAAACCTCAATTTTAATTTTTAATGTAAAGAACCCTCAACTCTTTCTTTCTTTTGAATATTACTCCTTACATACATAATTTAAATTGTACATCTTCACATTGACTCAGCCAATCTTTCTAAAGAAACTTGCTTACATACTATTAATCTTTTACTTGCAATATGCACCAAGACTGGGTATAATGGGAAGAATTTAACTTTTAAAACGAAAGACAGGCACAGAGATTTAGTTAGGACTGACTCCTTTCCAAAATATTCCAAAACCTTTTAGTTACATTTCTTTATGTTAGAGCGCTGTGTTTAGATATAGACTCTTGTATCCTGGCTTTACATCAGCATGAGATGAGACTGGGTGTGCTCCATCCTSCTCTTTCTCAGTTTTCTCCATTCACTTTCCATCCTGTTTCCATGAGAAGGAAATGACTGCTACGGTCTGCTACGGTCCAGAAGAGCAACAGCATGCTACAGCCCTTAACCAGATAACTGGGGAACTGTGATTGCAGGCTTTGCTACAGATCATTCCTTTCTCACTGTCTACTCACAGCTTTTGTGACTTACTTAACATTTACTCCATAAAGATTATTTGATTCGACTTAAACTATGTAACTCCTATAGAAGCCTTTTTTTTCCCCCTTTAACACAAATATCTGATTCAGGAATCAGGGTCAATGTATTCTTTTACTGTGCTGGAGGATTAATAGCTCCTCTGTCCCCGACATCATCAAAAGAGTCAATGGAAGTTAACACCTCTAATCGGAAARACCTGGTGATTATTGTTTATAATAAAATGAAGTATTTTATTTTAAAATATGTAGTAAGGATTATCTTTATAAAGATTCAATATTCAATTCAGACTTAGTTATCCAAGAGGTTTGTGTTAGTTTCGTGAAATACCAGAAATGATTAATAATTACAAGATAAAGGTTTAATCAAACAGACTAAGAACTGCAAAGCATTCAGTAAAATGGAAAATTACACTTGTTGAAAGATTAAATGGTGATATTCTAGTTCCTTCTAGATTAAAAAAATAAACAAATGAGCAAAATTTGTTATGAGAAAACATAAAAAGCATCCACTGCAATCATATTTAGTGTCACAAAATAAAGTCAGCGCTAATAATTTAGAAGTCAGACAAAACCAAATGTTAAAGTTAATTAGTAATATCTTCAAAAACTATATTAAACTCTCTATACTTTCCCAAAAGAAATAGCCTCGGCCTACACAAGCAGATCTCTGAAAATAATAAAAACAAAGTTAGCTGTTCATGGAATGAAAATACAAAGAATTAATTGAAGTTCAGATCTTTGTAAGTGCAATAAGGAAAGTAGCCAGAGTATTGTATATGGAGAGCAAAGCACTACTCACTATCATAAAAAACAGACAAACATACTACTCACAYATTCATTATTTTTAGAAGACAGAGAATAACCCATTTCAGTAAAAGAAGCAAAAAAACCCAAGTCTACACAAGGGAAGTAGAATCGCAAGGCTAAATCTCCAAACTTTTACATGCAAAGTGCACGAAGTAAAAGCAGCCAGCATTTACTTCACTACAAGCTGTTGTTTGAGTCTGATCAGAAGGCTTGAAATACTGATCCAGTATTATGAACAGAGTCCATGCTGCTTTCGTACTACTGCTAGGCTCTATGTATTATGAGACTGTTATTTTGACAGAACATGGAAAGCACAAGGGATGACAATTTTAGGCTCCAGCCTCATGGACAATTTCTCCCAGCTGCACAAACTGGTTATATCACGTGATCRTAGAGTGGAAGCACCAGAAATTAAAAGATTGTATATACTGTTTGAACTCAAATGCTGAAATATGTGACTTTGTACATGGTAATTAATTTTCTTCCAGTTTGCTTAACTTTAACATGAGTCAAAGACAAGACGCTTTGTCCTCCGTAATCCTAGTTTTCTTCCGCTAGAAAAAACCTGTCTCCCTGCTTCCATATCTGATCCTTTCTTGTTTGTTCCATACACAGTTATTAACAGGTATAATGTTCTGACTCCTCTTTATCTTCTTCTATCAAACTCCCTAAGACTGCTGAATTTGAAGCAAGTCTTTATAAAGTCTAGCAAGGCTATATGAAGAGCTGTGTGATCCAATAGCTAGATATTTATATCAACACATGGYGTACATTAAGGATACAAAGAACCCAGAACTTGATTGCTAAGAAAAGTGACCTTCAAAGTTCTTGGCATCCTTAATGTGCTTCATGTGTTGATATAAATACCTATGTCCCACCTGTTGTATCACACTGTTCAACTTTCTTCATCAGTCTGATGCCTGACAGAAGACAGCTAACAATTCAGTAAGTAAAATAGGAAAGATAAATCTACCAAGTAGTCTTTTACTTGTGAACATATCAACAAAGTTCTTTTTAATTTCATAATCTAGAGAATTAAAAATAGGTAGTAATACTCATGTTCCAAGGGGAAAAACATCTGGATCTGATCCAGCATTTATTCTTGACTGACTTATTCCTGGGGATAAGTTAAATCAGAGAGACAAAGGTGGGGTGGGAGGGGGAATCTATCAGTGCTAGTGGGAAAAAGGACAGAAAATAAATTGACACAGTTTTCTAAAAAGAAAGTCACCACAGTCCAGGGCACATGGGATGTGCATGCATTTAAGCATATAAAAATCAGATAAACAGTAGAATCACATCACATTCTGAAACAAGCTAAAGATTCTGCCTACGCTTTTTCAGAACAATCCTAGTTTCTACTATTTCTTGAATGCAGCAAGTACTGTTTGAACCAGCAAGGCTCAACTCCATTTGTATTCACCATTGCCCCAGAAAGAGTGAATCTGAGATCAGGTATGCCAACATTTTGCTCAACTATCAAACTGTAGTCTTGATAAAGCTTCCAAATTATCGAGGATTTTCTGTATTTCACAGCCAATATGACTCATTTAATGTATAGATTCTCATCCAGATTCACCYTGTAGATAAGTTTTTATATGAATTTGGTCAAGTGGGTGTTCCTCTTACAATTTTTTTTTTAATTATTGTTCGGTAAGTAGCTTTATAAAGTCATAAGTAGGCAAGTTATCTATCAAAYCACCTACCTGGCCAAATTTATGCAGCTGTAATATGCAGCTTCTTATGAGATATTTATTTAGGTATCTTTAAGTTTCTTGCAATTGCTGTAACTCAAGAAACTCAATTGAGGAAAAATATCTTGAGAAAACAGATTTTTCAATAATTAAGTTGTTTTTTACTCAAATGTCATCGTCCATAGACAACTTGATAGAGGTAAAACTTAGTGATTACTTCCTTCCAGCYGGCATACACCAGAGGGAAGCTATACAGAAAACACCAATTTCCTAATCCTTTTCCAAATAAATGATTGTTGGACCTGCTGCAGAAATATTTATGATCATTATGACCACAAGATAATTGCTCTAAAAACACAAGGCAAAGTATGCAAACAGAAGCCACCAAAAGAAAAAACAAAACAAAATAAAATTAGATATGAAAGGTGAAAGCATAACTGAAAGGCTACTTGGTGATTTTAGCATACGAAACAACAGATTTGGGGAAATATGTCTAACCTGCTCCAGGTGAAACAGTACATTAGCTATATCAAGAACTCTTTCCACTGTCTTCTCTGGATCTGAAGAATCTTCAGTCCTGTTTGGTAAATCTTTGTAAAGTGCCATCTGCCACCTAATGGCAGGATCCTCAAGCTGCAGGAGAAAGAGATTTCACATGTAACGACGACAAAAATGTTCCAAACATAGGGCCAAAAATCCTCATTAGTATAGAAACTGCTTATAAAGACAACAGATCACTATGTATGGCTAACCCATACTGTTACAGTATCCACTACATTGATTTTAAAGCACTGGGAGAATACGTGCAAACAAAACTAAAGACTGATTCACGCAACGTTTGTTGAAAGACTTTAGAGAACTAAAGGTATAATAACCATATGAACAGCAGCTGATCAAGGGGTAAGTAACAGTGGTAACAGTGATGAACATACTATTTGAGGAAATGTAATGAATATGAGGTAGACAGACATAATTTTAAACACTATCTTTCTAGTTACTAAACCAAACAACAACGGCATTATTACTCTATTTGGGATTACCTAGTCCACAGTTTTTAGTCTTGGTTATTAGTCATTGCATTTTTGATTTTTCCAAATGTTAGCAAATCCTAATTTTATTGATTACAAGCTAAAAATGAAAAGTTGATTTATGAAAAAAGAATTCAAGATGTATTTGTTTATAAGCCTATAAATTATGAAGAAATGTATGAAGTAAATGTTTTCCTCATTTTTCTCTTTATATTTCATTTTCTGTTTTAGTGACCAATGATTTCCCATTTTACCATTAGCAATCTTTTCTTGGTTCATTTTGTGTCCCAAGCGCTTCTGCTAATCAATGCCGATATTATCCACATTGCAACCACTATTTTTTGTGCCACGGACATTGAAGAAAAATGCAATGTGTTTGTACTCAGAAAAGTGCAAACTTTTACTGAGAGCTGCAGCCAGTGATCCACACCTGATTGTGCTATTTAGGATTAAGTCACACTGGCCTGGACTCATAGAGCATTTGGGAGTTTAAGCCTTACAGAATTGAACAGCACTTTAGCTTGAAACTTATTTTTCTAAAACACCTTTGTGCATCCAGATTTCAATTTATGCCTAAAATGGGAAAATAATGCTAACTCACCTCCACAAATCGTCTTACGATACACAGGTTACTTAAGTGCTAGAAATTATTATAAACTTACACAGTCGCTCAACAAGARCTTATTACAACCTAGAAAGCCACAACTGGCAGGCATTTCTTCCACCTTTCGGCTTTTCCATTTCTTAACAACTGTCACATCCACAGTCTTTGTGTGAGCATTTGACTGGATCATCATGAATGGATAGTCCAGAAAAGACYTTTTAATCACAGGCAGAGATGTCTTTTGATCTGAGCACTCCTCACATTCTACCAAGGTACAGCTTTTTTGTATAGGTAGTTTTCTAAGGGCATGAGTAGTTGACATTTCAAGGTGTGAATTAGCATGGTTGGAAGAAGATTTTGGTGACTTGAGCTTCATCCATGTCAAAATTAATGCAAGTTTCGTCATCAATTTCTTGAAATAAAAGGCTCGGTACTGAGTAACAGCATGCAGGCATGCAAGGAAAGGAAAGACAGAAACAGGGTGAAGACAATGCAGACACAGGTAGACAAATGCATGAAATAGATGCAGCAACATTCATAGCTAAAGATTTAAAAGGGTGATTCTTAAACAGTGCATTTTTTCCAAAAATAAATTGAGATAAATGACATTTTAACTCTAACACAAAAAGGACAAAATATGGTGTCTATGAGAAGCAAAAGTAGTCAATAGAAAACACCATCTGAAGACAGAATATTGCTGTGGTCGAAGCTTGGAAGTAAGCTAGCTTTTCCTCTGTTTTGAAAGTCCCCTTACACAATCAGCATCACAGCTAAGCTACATTTTTATTAATAATGTTAATTAATAAGTTAAATGATCTAAGACCATTTAGCTTATGTCTCCTTTATGTTTGAGTCAATCAGATAAAAAAGAGGTAGTGTGTGCATGGAGTGAGCACTTTGACATTGCTTTTCCTAACAGGGACACAATACTTGATGGTTTAGGACTATGACTGAACAAAAATGAAAACTGAGAAATATGGAATAACTGATAATAACTTATCTTGCTAAGCACTTAGGTTGAACTGACTGTCAGTGGAATCCAGACTTCTGGATGACTCTTAAATATGTTTCCAGAAAAAAAAGCCAGAGTTCCTCTCATATTTATTCTTTTCTCATAACCATTTAAACATAGCAAATATTAGTTTTTCCTTTYAGGCAAATCAAGCTGGGAGGAGGGGGAGGTTAGGGAGCAGGGTCCCTGGGTCAGACTCCCTCTTCCTTCAATGAAGAAGTACATCCTTTTATCACACTTCCATACTCTGGCTTCATCCTTTGCCATTATTTGAAGCATTAAGAAAACAGCTCAACATTGAGCTAGTTCAGGACTTCTATCCTAGGGCTATTAATCTCACTCAGAAAAACTGGAATTGTGTAACAAAAATCTACACTAGTTCTAATACACTTTTTTCTGCCTGGTCTGGAAAACAGTGACAAAATAAAGCCATGTGGTGATTTTTCACTTCACAGAAAATGCATTAGTGGCAGTTTCCTCTTTCTTTACACATGAAATTGATACAAAATAACAATCAGTATTCTGAATATTCTATCTCAAATGATAGATGGTAGCATTTAAACAAAGATAGACATTGTTTGCATATCCAGTATCATATTAACAGTACTCATAGGTAGGGATTTATAGGGTCACATGCTATTATACATGATGCACATGTAAACACATTAAAAACATAGCATTTAACAATTGACATCAAATGTTAGGGGTGTCATTGCCCAGGTTTCTGTAGAAAAGAAAAACATACTTTAGAAAGAGGAAAAGGGATTACAAATTATCCAAGGCAAGTCATTAAAGGGTACTAATGAATGAATTAAAAGGAAARAGCATGTAAAAATGCACACTAGTTACCTTGCCCTGGAGATGAAGATTACTGCGGATGGCATCTCGAACTTCATCCTCAGTATCTTTCTGTCAACAGATTACAAGTCATATAACTTAAGCATAAGAGCTAAGTAAGAAAAGATACTGTTCCTACAAATGTCATGCTTAGGCTTAGTCTGAATGATGATTAAAACTGACACTGAGGAAGAAGTGAGGAAAATCTCAGCGGAAACATGGCATTTTATATTATATATGCCAGAGCTAGTCCCATCCAAGCTCCTACGAACAAGATTTGGATGGCAACATTCATATTTGTACAGATTAATTCAACACATTAAATACAAGTCTGAATTAAAAATACTATATATAAATATTTTGACCAAAGTTTGCTCAAGTGAAACCTAYGTACAGACTTTCCTCTTTTTCTTCCTGACAATGAAACAGAGCAGTCTTCAGATTCCTGTTTTTCCTATTTCTTTTTTTCTATTTCTTTTGAAGTTATTTTATCTTTCAAACATATACAGTTCAGTTGTCTGAAGCTCATTTAACATGCTAGAAAGTAAAAAGCRTTACAGTTTGAGAAGGGATATTCCAAATGACAATCATGTTGTTGCTCTGAGAGTATATTCCCAGAAGAATCATTTTCTGAACAGTAAAAAGTCTAGCCCTACAGAAATTCCTGTACTCACCTGGARTTAGTTATGATACTTGGCATATAGATTATGAAACATTCACTTCTTACTTGCTTTTCTAAATTCAATCTTCATAAAATATAACAAATATAACACACATAACTTACTATTAAAAATCAAGAGAGARAAATAACTGTATTTTAATTTAAGAACATCTCTGTGCATTTACTGATCATCTAGAAAAATAAACATGTCCACATTGAAACATTTCATTCACAGAAAAATTAGAATGATACATAGATTACTATCTACCAGTCACCCACTGTGCCTTTCTATGACAGACTTAGTCTTGATTATGAAAAAGAATGCTAACTCTATATTTCCACAGAGTTACAGTAAAATGAGAAAGCTCACAAAAWATTCAATTAATATGAATGTTCCACTTCTAATTCTGACCTTAATTATTTAGTGTCTAGGCTGAAGAGACTGGGAAAATAGCAAAAGCAGACATTCCACCTGGAAAGTTGAGAGGGAGAAGAGGGAAGCCCTGTATTTCTTTTGGAACTCTGGAATGTTTTCTATCTAGCCCTTTTTTATCATGAAATATAATTCAGCATTTTCTGATCAAAACAATCATGTAGGAAATCAGTAGATATAACAGTATTCCTGTCAYGTTGTAAAGATGAGGGCAGGGAAAAATTTCAAAGACTTTAGTTAGAAGAATATTTCTACTTTTTAGAAACTCAAGAAGAGCACCTACCATGCTGAATCGATTTTTGGCCAGTGCAATTAGCTCTTGGTCTCCAGGGGCACAAATATTTAGGCCAACGGGAAGCAATCTCTTCAGTGCTGCCACAATGAGCGAGGTCTGCATGGAATACCGGTCACCTTTGCGCTTCATCTTCTTTCTCTCCTGGTCAGAAACTGCTGCCTGAAACACAAAGAAAAAAAAATCCGATTATTAAAAAAGAGAGTACTAACAACTTTTTACTCGTTTCTGCTCTGATAATTTCCTTACTACATATACAGTTGCATCCTTATCTAAAAGAGCTCCCATTATATTACTGCCAATGTTACCTTGTAAGCCCACCATGTTTCTCAAACAATTACCTTTTGCTTTCCAACCCAGTCTTTTTTTGTCCTGTTGCTAAATACCATTTCTCCAAAAAAATGCTTCTGTGGAGTCCTGCAGTGTCCTTCCCCTCTGCAGACAGGATATTTCTCCAGTCTCCACACCTGCCATTTCTTCCATTTGCCCACTGCTAATCTTAGACCTCTATTATTTGCGTCTACACATTAATTACACATTCTCCCTGTATTCTAGGTTCTTTTTCTTTGTGACAGCTCACTATGGATGGAGCACTTTTTCTTTAGGGGAATCACAACTGTGTAAATCATCACTGGATCAAAAAGTGGTCATAGTAATAAATAACAGTAATAAAATTCTCACATGGAAGGAGTAGATCAAAAAAAGGCGCAGTAAAATTTTTCAAATCAAAGTATTATATATTGTCGTATGAAATTCAATTCAATAGAATAAACAAAGTGCTGAGAATCAAGTAACATTTTTTTCTGTCCCACTTGTCTCATGACTATTTTTCCACACTTCCTCTAAATTTACATCATTGTAAATATATTTTGCAAAACCTTATTGTATCTCTCAGATCCACCCAGGAAGACTAGCAATTTCAGTTTATGCCCAGCTTCCATAGCTATTCTCTTTTACTTTTACATTGCAGGGAGTCCTAAACTTCTCATAATAGAAAAGCAGGAAAAATCCCCGAAAAAAATCAGAGTATTTACTGATAACATTACTAAAGAATAATTTGAAGCTGTGTCCACTGCTGCAAGCCACATGGCACCTAACGAACTGCATGGGATCATGTACCATGGATCAGTTCCTGCATCGTTTGCCTACCAAAATTTCTGTGGAATCTCTGGTAATTCGAAGTGTGAAAAAGCTATCAAAACCTCAATCTAATACCAGTGAAGAACAGTCTTCAGTACCACATATCACACAACATCCATATCACCTGAAAGTACTCTTCATTTTAGCCACCCCACAAAACCATTAGTATAGCCTATATATTTTGCACATGATAAGGACCATTTTAGATTGGAAAAAAACATACAAGAATACTGAAAATTAAGATTTACAAAGACTGAGCTTACTTCTTATAACAGAACAAAAATTACAAAGGAACCCTTACAGAGTTAATGGGATAAGAGGAGAAAATCTTTACACTACCTTGGACATCTTTGATTTGGTGTCAGTGATAAGGAAAGACATGTTGTTGATTTCATTTTGTACCACAAAGTTCTGCTCTTCCCTTTTAAAATTCTGAAATATTATACAGGAGATCTTAGTTAACAGCACTTATTATATATAAGAAATCTATCTAAACAAATCTTAAACAAAAACAGAGATCAACTGAAAATTTGTAAAATCTACAAAATAACAGAAAAATTTTATGGATGGCCAACAATGGTTTTGAATGTCTGCTTTATTTACATGACATAGCTCAAGTTTTCGTGTATTTTTCTTTCTATTAGATCAACATATATTTTCATAGCTAAATGAAAACTTGTATTATTATTACTAATAGGTAAGGTGAATCTTGCTACTGCATTAAGGCGAACAGACAAAAGGAAAAACCTCCCATCTGAATGGATGAGAAAAACTTCAGGCAAAGGGCTGAGATACCTTTCAGAAATGACTGTTGGAGAAATTAGTACAGCTCTTTTGCTACCCTTAAGTGAACAAAAACAAGTGTAGAAATATAAATATATAATGTACTAACTTGCCCTGGATTAAAATACGGCAAAATATTCACAGGAAAAAAAAACACAGGCTTCATTTGTTGCTTTAAAATAGTTTGGTAAGTTTTCAATATACTTTAGCTAATTCATTTCATAACAAGGAAAATTGCAGTTAGATTATAGTCACTTTTACTGTTCTAAAATGTTGTTTAGTTTGTGTTTAAACAAAGACACACTAAGCAGATATATTTTAAAGCAAACAACAAAGGCATAAAATCAATTAGTTAGGGCAATGAACACAATTACTTTTGCCATATTCCATGGCTTAACTGTAGACAAGTGAACTTTCTAAACTCTGTGAAACAAATTTGTACATGAAACTAAGATAGATTGTTCCAACAAAGTAAAAATTAATTCATTTTTACTTTCAAATACACAGGATATTCAGTAAAGAACTGTTTCCTTTGCTACAAAACAACTAGGAGAAAAAATTCAATACTTCTTTAATTTGACAAAAAACATTGTCTGGGTTTTTCCTTATCAGAAAATGACCCATTCCATATTTTGCCATAATAAACCCCACCATACACAAGTATCTTGTAGACTCATTATCGTTCTGCTGTACAGGGAGTATTATCTCTGTAAGATAATAGATCTTACAGAGAAATCAAGGCACAAGTACACAAACAATAAGGCATTTTATTGCCCAAACACGAGAGAGTTGAAGTTACAGTCAGAAAAGAAATTCAGTATAAATAATAGTTCACTAAGAGATCCACTGCCTGAAAGTGTTTCACTTCCCTTAGCTTTTTTTTTTCTTTCTTCCTTTTGCTCTAGCATTTGCGTAAACTGATTTGTATTTTATTTTCATCAATGATAGTGCCTGATTAGATCTTATTGCAGAACCACTCAGTTCTTGTCTACGAGCCAGAGGAACCAGATTTCTGAACCAAGAAAAAAATTTTGCCAGAGTGGAATGAAGAAGAAATCTTTAACTGGTAAAATTCATCAAACAAGAAACAGTATCATCTAGGCAAAATAATTTATTTAGAGAACTGCTTTTTGGGATATGTTTGTTATTTGCTGGCTCTATTCTTAGAACTGACTTCATGGAAACATGTTCATGCACTCCAGCTACAGAATTAGGCTCAATAATTTAAATATATATCTTTTATTAAAGAAATAATTTGTGTTGCAGTGTAGATTTTTAAGTCACCATACATAAAGCTGTACATTTCCTTCAGAAAACCCTGGTTCCATTTGTTCTTTTGAGGWCCTTTTCACAATAGTTCTTATTAAATTCTGTCTAGAGTTTCAAGCAGGCAGACTGCACAATTTAGGGAAATGGACTCTTCAGTGGTGAGTTACAACACTACTAATTTAGTAGCCAAATATCCAGGATATAAAAAGGACTTTGCAGGTGACAATAACTGATTGAAAAAAAAAAGAGTGGTTGGGACACAGTTCTCAAGTAATTCAAATTTAATAAAAAATAAAAAACAAAACAGAAATTATAGGAAAAAAGTATCAGTTTTATTAAGCTACAGAATCCCCATCAACTCCCCCAGCAAGCCAGGTATTTCAGAAGTGTCAGAATACCAAAAGTCATAATAGTTTCCCCAATTGCAGTTTCATCTCTGCCATTAAATTTAATTTCCCAAACATAGCCACTAAATAATTGACTCACCTAGTAAGAAAGCAGCCTTGAAATATCTGTTTACCAAGGATTTACTTACATGAGATTTTGACCAGTAAATGAAGACCTCAGCCACCATGCGGAACAACTCCTCGGCCTCAGGATTGGGCTCTTTTAGCCATTTCGCCCTAAAATTTGGTAAAAGGGCGGAAATGCTGATGATCCTCACTGACTTTATGCTTTGAAAACAGTTTTCAACACTTTATAAAGATGAAAACAAGCAAAATCAAGCATGCATGTGTTTTAATCCTTTCTGTTAGCAGTGGCTTTTTGATGTCCTATTTCAAAGCCCTTAAGAYCTTTTTTATTAACACTAGCTGAATGCAACAGATTTGCATTGGGCTTTTCCTTCCTTCTGAAAAAGCCTTCAACTCCTCCTGGAAGTGTAGTAAAGAAACAGTGTAATCAACTAAAATTGCTAGGCTTTTAAGGCGGTGCTAAGCATATCAAGCGATAAGAGATGGCAGCAATAAATAGGAAGTTTTTAAGAGATTCATTGACTTATGCCTCTCCACATACCTGTTATAGTCCACAAATCTAATCAACAAAGGGTAGAAGGCATAGAGGTCCCGTGCCAAAGTGGTGAACTCATCTAGGATGAGCAGTTCAGCCTCCGACATGTCACCTCTGCCTTCTGCTCTTAGGTGTTCTTCATCCGATACAACCACTGCTGCTTTTTTCTTTAGCTTATCCATCAGTGGCAGGAAGTGTGTCTTTAAGAGCTGGGGCTTCGCTTTGCTTATGATGGGCTGGGAAAACACTATTCAAGGCAATCGACATTACAATATACACCCGGCCACAAAACATAAATAAAAACTTTTACCTTTCCCCTCTTCCTTATGTTTTGTTTCTAGGCTGCAGGGTAAAATCCTGTCCCCATTGAAATCAGCAGAAATTTTTGCACGAATTAAATGTGGTCAGGATTTCACATAGTCAATTTGCTTTCTCACTATGAGGGMAGAAATTAAAAATTCATAGACTCATCTTTAAGGATCATATAGCCTTAAATGCATCTTTAGTGGCATTCTGGCAATGTATTCAATGTATTTGTCTGCATAATTTTACTGAATAATATAGTAATTGTTTAATGGTATACACGAGTGAATGCATATATAGCAACACAGTACACACACAAGTTTTCTCAGCCTCTGGCTCTTCTTTTGAACCAGGCTTTCTAACTTGGCTAAAGTAGGACTAGAAAGGATCTTCTAGCTATTTGCAAACTCACTGGAAAAATCTGCTTGTACATCTTATACACATTAGGATATCAGAGGGCTTCTGTAGACAGAAATGAGACTGATTCAACCATGCATCAAACAGTCGTCTGTGACTTGTTACCAKAAGCTTTTTGCAAATCTACTCATAAAAATTAATATGCAAATTAGCACTTCATCTGGGCATATTATAGTAAAAACATATTTAATACATCTATTACATAATAAAGATTTTAGGTAGCCATCACTTATTCTTAGACTATATTSTATAACTAGCCCTCAAAAGACTAGAAATCCAGACCACTACACTGAATGAAATGACTACTACATTAAGTATTGAAAAATCATACMAAAGCCTAATTGAAAAGCTGAAATCTCAAGACTGAAGTGTCTTTTCCTTATATATTGTAATATTTAGAAATAAACTTATTTAACATAAATTTTAAGGTGTCATCCCAATGAAGTTAATAAAATGGTTGGTTAGCRTATGGTGCTGCTAATGCCAAGGTTGCGGGTTCAGTCCTCGTACAGGCTATGCTGAGGGTTGGACTAGAYGATCTCCAGAGGTCCCTTCCAAACTTACCATTCTATGATTCTATGATTACTAAAACTGATGAATGAATGCATGTCCATATTTTATCATAACAGGAAAGTTAGATATACAGCTTCAAAATAACATTTTATGGATGAAATTTTCATATAGCCTAACAAGGAACTGCCTAATGTTTGCAAATGGGACCCTGCTATACAAAGAAAAATTGCAGAATAATTATGATCCTTTAATTCAGTCTAATACAAAATGTGTATCTGTATGTTCYTAGGCAAAAGAAATGGTCTAATGAACTTCTTAAATTACTTATTAAGAAATTAAAATATACTGCTCTTCCTTTATACTTAGTATTTCTGGTTCATGAAGATTTGTACTGTTTAACAACATTAGAAGAATATGAGTGCTATTCTGCTCCAGCATTAGCAGAGTGAATGTGGAGTAATTCTATGTAAATCAATAGTAATCGTTTCGGATTTTTTTTTAACTCTTACCTGCTAATCTCTTCATCCATGCTCCTTCATCAATACCAAGGTTGTTATAGATGATTTTCAGTATGTTACCCAACAGAGTGTTCATGTGCTCTGACGTCAAGGCCGTACAACACATTTCAGCCTTGTCAGGGTTGTTTTCTGGCCCATGTTCCCACCAGTGTGACATGTAACTACATAGCATAGGCAGTATCACTTCCATTATATGTGGCATTTGTGTGTAACGAATACCAGACTCTGCTAGTTCCACAATTTCTTCCATTAGTTTTACCAAGGAAGGAATATTTGGGCAGACCTCTTCTACACTAGCAGGCAAATTAAGAACTATTGAAAAAGAAAAAGAAAAAGAAAAAGAAAAAGAAGGAGAAATAAACTATATATTGCAGAGAAAATAATTATCTCCAATTCCTCTTCCATACCATTTAAATCTTCTATTTATGCTTACGCTTTTCTGTCTTAAGAAAAGAGACAGAGTGCTTTTATAGCACTGAGTAGTAAACTTATATGTAAGTTTCCATGAAAATATAATGCTCTGCAATAGAAGTAATTTTCCAACAATGAAATTATTACAGCAGAATGCAGCATCTGAATTCATTCTGTATTTAAAATTAAGCTTAAATTCCAGAATTACTTCTAACATGAGCTTTCCAGTTGAGAAAAAAATGGAAATAGTGAAACATTTACACAATGCATCAGATGAAACCCAATATGCTAGTAGAAAAAGGTCATTTCCTGACCTAATGAAYAGAGCAAATTCTGGGAAAATGAATTCAGTGGGTGAGTTTGGTGATTGTAAGCATTTGCTTTTCAAATTATTTAATTATCAGTTCTTTCYACTGAAAAGGTACTGCAGTTGCTTTTATTTTTGGAAGCAATTTGTTTCACCTACAAACACCTTTAAGCACAACCATTAGCTATTGAATGTCAAAGGCCCTGATGTACATGTGCAGTGAGGTATAGAGATATGTAAACACTGAAATTTTAGCATACAAATTGACAATGCAACTACTGGCACCAAGATAAACATAAGCTTTTCCCCAAAGTTTCTCCCCTCAGTGAGACCTAAATACACTTTACACAGCCATCCCAGAATTCCATTAAAGCTTCATACAATTTTGGAATTAATTTTTGTTACAAATCAATCAAAATATACTTGATGGTCTTTCTAGATGTATTAAAATAGCTAGAACACTTAACATAACGAAGCTTGGGTGTTGATATCTCCAAAATAAGATACTAGAGCTCTCTGAGTAACAAATCTTGTATGCTCACTTTTTTAAAAAATTAAGATGAAGCTATAAATATGATGCCTTTAAACAATCACATCAAATTCTCTGTCATCTATACATACCTGTGATATAGTTCACATTTCGCATATATGCATGTTTCACACACTTCTATTCTAACTTCTATTCCTTTTTACCACAAGTAGTATATATGACCTTATTTCCCAGTTACGTTTTTGGATATGAAACATCTCAAGAGTTGCAGAATGTAACACAAAGTTATGTGCTAAATAAACCTATGCAAWTTTATTGGAAAGTATCTGTACTGTGTCTTGTCTTTCAAACACAGAAAAAACAATTTACCTACTACTCTTACAATGTACTCACTTTCTAAAGGTATACTATGTCCTTAATTAAGGCAAAATACTTTTGCTGCTACTGCAAGTATGTGAGATCTGATATCTGCATATGAAAAGTAACTAAAAATACTAATTAGAACACAACCTTTTATCATCAAATATACAATATCTGAATTATTATCAATGCATGAAATCCCTTCAGTAAATCAATTCCAAAGTRGTAAGAACAGTATCTCAAAACAAAAATACTGTTATCTTTAAAAATGTAAAATATTCAATTTTATAAAATTTAGGCCACTTATTTAGGAAAGAAATACAATCAAGAGAGTACAAGAAAATTTTTGCATTATAAAATGTATGCAAAAATGCATTTATTAAGGCAAGCAACATCTATAATCAAATCTGTGTTTGCAAAGCCATCATGTGAGGTTTTGGAAATACCTGCTCTGTCTCTTGCATTCTTGGTATTGTAAATTGAGTAGGTATTATGTTTGTTCAAGTGAGTTTCCAAAAAAGCCACTGGAAATGCACCCGAAAAAGCAGCCAAGCATTCTCCTAGTGCTGATCTTTGCCTGTGAATTAACAAACATAGACAAATATACACATCTTTGATGACTGAATACACTCTGGAGTAGTTCTGTACCAGCCTTATTTTATTGTAAGAGATGTGCTTGTCTCAAAAAGATAAACCCCCACATTACTAGCATCATCAATACAAAAAGAACAAAAAAAAGTGTAATCGGTTGAAGTTCAGCAGCCATCTGCTAATATATGAATGAAATGTTAATACATAAAATGTCAAAGATAGCTTACTTTGCTGAAAGCAAATGAGGAACATACAAGAAAAACATGGAGTCATCATAATAATGCCTTTTATTCTGTTACTTTCCCCTGAAATTTACTGTATTTTTAATCTCTTCTATCAAGAAAAAGCTAATGGCAAGACTGAGGTATCAAGAGGCCAAATACAATTATATCTAAGTTATCTAATTTCCTTTTTCTGAGATACAGTAATAAACATAGCTTGGGCTAGCATGAAAGTTAAATTTTTCACAAAGTGGAAAATTGCTACCATTCYTGATCAGTAATGCTAAAAGTCTTGCACAAAACTGTTACTCTCATCTYTTCAAATATATGACAATGTTTATTTGGCAATCAAAATTCCTTAACTGTGCCAAAATCGTAAACAGCTGTCTTGGGGAAGAAGCAAGTGATTCCCTACCACTTGTCCTGCATGCTGCAGGTTTTTGGCTTGTGATAATGCTTATAGACAACTATATATGAAAATTATTACTTACACAGAGATATTTGCAAATATGAAAAATACATCTGCAATTATAGAAACCAAGTAAACTCCATGTAGTGAAAAAATTACATTAACCTGCATATACTTCTCTTCTTCACTAGGAAACAACTATTTGTGGCCATTACTAACATGGCCAAGGTCCAACAAYGGTATGGACTACTATGAGCATACTGTTACAGACAGATGCTCTGAGGACCGCGGTTACTCTAGGCTTATGGAGATCTTTAATCTTGACCACAAAACCTACTGCATTCATTTACCAAATCCCCAAATCAATTAATTCCTCATACTCTGTAGAAATGGTTTACCCCAGATGTGTATTTTRTTTACTTATAGCCATTAACCCACACCTTTCTTCACGTTGTCTCCTAYGATCCTGATACCAAGCAAGAGACAGTATTTTCTGTGGCTGATCTGGAGTTACACACAGGTTGACTTGCTACCAGTGTGTATAGCTGACTRCTACCAAAATGTGAAGCGTCTGAATTCTGCTCAGCCTTCCCTCAGAACAGCACTAGTCACTACATGGGAACTAATTTCTTTGAAACTCTTAAGAACTGAATAATCTCCAGACATCTATTCTTTGGCCAAATAAGGTTTAAATAGACCAAAAGCAACTTGGAGACAAGTTAGAAGATACAGAGATGCACAAAAAACAATTATAAATTCCCATTTCCTTCAGTGACTAAACTAGAAAACATGTTACATCAGTGACAAATAAAGTAAATTAAGGATAATGAGAAAGAAATATATACACAGTTAACCAATCTAAAAGGAATAATTATAACAATTGCTGAGCTGAATATTTTTACAATTCCCCAGTTGGACCTCAAATCAAGTGATATTTAGTATAAAAGTCAGATCCTGTTATCTGTAATTTCTGTTTTAACTAAGAAGTGCACTTTGACAAATACAATTTTTTAAGTGTGATACAATAAATGCTGATGCATTCTGCTTAACGTTCAAGCACTCTTTTCTGTTTAGATATGTTTTCATCAAAAATATCTTCCTATATTCATTTCTGGGCTACATATTCATTAAGCTAAATATTAACAAAAATCATGAAAAYAGAGGAATATTTTTTCTTCTTACCGCTCTACATAGATACTCTTGCTAGTTCCCAGAGCATATAAACTGGCCAATATTCTGTAACAAGAGACCTGAACATCTTCCACTAAAGAGAAGAAGAAAATGATAGGTATGARAAGATCTTTTCACTACATTTCTGTATGTCTCTAAATACACATATAAAGAGCCCTCTGACCACTCAGTGCCAAAGTTTTTGCTCAAAACTTCCATTTGATTCAATACCAAATTATCAGCTAAGATCATATTTCATGCACCACTAATGTGCTAACCTTCTGCAAATAATGGCATATCAACCCCTTCAAAATAATATATGATTGTACAATCTGAGAATTTATTAATTTAATATCTAGAGAATATGTGTTAATGAATCTTTTCTAGATTGTCTGCAGCACTTACAAACGTTTCATGGGAAATCAAGTAAGGTGCTGAAAAAAATTATTAGTGACAAGTTAATTTACAAATGCAACACTGCTGTGT
Organism: Rhea americana; assembly: GCF_003343005.1. Classification (NCBI taxonomy): domain Eukaryota; kingdom Metazoa; phylum Chordata; class Aves; order Rheiformes; family Rheidae; genus Rhea; species Rhea americana. The sequence continues at coordinate 2,075,265 of NW_028185450.1, forward strand.
AAAATGCGTTAAAAATTATTGTTAAAAGATTTTAAATTCTTTTAATCACAGTTAATATTATTTTAAAATGTAGACATAGATATCAGTTAATGGCATCTATATAATTTACTCTTGAGACTGACAGAGGATTAAAAAAAATTAAATAATTCTTTGGTCCTCACAAATACTTCATCACACCATGTTTTGAGATTATCAGCCACCCYTTCAGTCACACTAATGTGAGAATCATCATCTTAACGTCTATATGAAAATATGTTTTTCCAATATGTTCGGCAGATGAGTGCTTTAATCAAACTAAAGAAAAAGAGTAACAGTCTAAGTATCATCAAGCAGGACAACATTCCCATTCCTTCCATGCTTTCACTATATTTTTTTCTAGTCTCTTCCTCTAATATAAAATGTTGGGGTTATAATAGAATTAATACTTTAAGTAAAAAAGCCTACAAAACAGAGCATCAAAGCTACATAGCTGGCTCTTTTCCATAAGGTGGTTTCAGTTCTGCTGATCTTTTGGAGTTGGGTATTTTTACATAATAATAATAATCTCAGATACACAATCCACAACAACCATTTCTGTACGTGATCACACCACAGGGCAGCTCTGTAAATGTAGTAATACATTTAGGTATCAGCAATAGTCAAGATGTTTGTCATCAGAGTAGTACAATAAAATAATATTACTGTTACAAAGATCTGAAGGGCAGTTGCATGCAAGAAGAGTTAGCTTTTCCAGTTATGCTCCAGACAAAATAACTGGGCATAATTTAAACTAATAACGCTTACTCAGTTCATAAATTATTAACTGGATTTTTAAAATCAGTAAGAGGTATGTAGAATAGTTGGTAAGAAATAACTTACAAGTAAGTAAGAATCAAAGGCTAATTAAGTTCCAATACATGGAATATCAGAGATCAAAAATTATAAAAGACATGAACATGCTCATGCCTGAACAAGTGACATACAGTGAACAAGTGTTCACTCCACTGRTGACTTTTACTCCACTGATGACTTTTTCCAGATACTGTCAGAATCCTGAACTTTACAGAAATAATACAACRAAAAAGGTAATGTTTAAGTTTCAACACATTCAAATCCATCAATAAATCACTCAAACTCCCTGTTAACTTAAACTGTGTAAAGAGGCATTTGTAAGATATTTTTATGGCAGTCTTTTGAGCTTTCTTCAAAAGTCTATGCAAACATTAATTTTGCACTAAACTGTTCTGGTAGTATAATCTTTTATAGAGCTATAAACAGCAGCAAAGACAGATTAAGTTATACAAAGTAATTTTTTACTCAGGATCTTGCATAAAGTCATAGTAAATCTACGATGGAGTCAAAAACAAAATTGAGCTTTCAGACTACCTAATCACAACYACATCCTCTTCCATATTTATACAAAGTCTAATAAAACCTATAGACTTTGTTCTAAGCTGATTACAGCAAACATTTGTTTAAATCAACAATTCTGTCAAAGTAACATAGAATTTGTCCTTCGTTAATAGAAATCAGAGCCTAATACTGCTTACATTGTGTTTGACTTTACAGATATTTTAGCAGCATAGCATTTCTAAAAAGCAATACATACATATTAAATCTTCCCCGAACTGGTGCTGTCCAATATGCTCAAATAATGAAGATAGCACTGGTAGGAGAGCCACTGTGGTATAATTAATGATTTGTGTCACTCCCTTTGGCTGGCTTCTGGTGTGTGTAAACTGGCCTTGCTTAAGATTTTCCATTGTTTTCTCCAGATCTTCAGCAGCATTGTCCAAAAATGCTCTCAATGCCATCTTAACAGACTCCAGACCAGTYTTCATCACAGTCCTGTATATAGCATTTAAGGAAAAAAGAAAGAGAATATGCCATTAGACAAGTATGAAATAAAGCCTGGCCTTGGTAATATGAACAGATAACAAAGATCTGAAGAAAAATCTTTCCAGATTCTAAAATCTCATAGAAACACGACCTACTGAAACACTGTTTCGTAGGTTCTCCGCAGAAGAGGGATGCTTTATTTATCCCACTGACAAAATGCAGATATTTTTAAACAGGGATTAATTTGCCTCCAGAAGAAAAAAAAAACAAACAAACAAACAAAACAAAACAAAACAAAACAAAACAAAACAAAAGTAAAAAAAGAAGAGGAGACGGAAAAATGCGTAAGCCTGCTGCTATTCATCACTCTAAGTAGAGAAAAACTATTGCAAGCTGTATCTCAAAAATTCTTCCCAACCATGATGATCATATTTCTGCCTTCAGGACAAGAATCAGGGAGGAATGAGTGAAAGTCACCAAATCTATAGATTAAAAACAACCAAASAAAAAAACTATCATAAAAACATAACTGATTATATAACTATAATCAGTCATACAATGGCATAATCCAGGAGAATTATTCCCACGCCTGCTTTAATTAGCTTTAGTGTAGAGATCTTTGTTTTATGGAAAGAATCTATTTATGCATGTACATGTATGAAATAAATCCAAGTGAGAAATCCTTGACTGACAGATTTGCGTCTTTTTTTTTTAATTTACAGTGTAAATATATACAGTTTTAATGGCAATATTTACAAACTGTCACATAAACTCTATAAATGCTTTAACTTTCATCTGGAGATACTTCTACCTCTCTACCAAAAGCTATGTTGGTGATCTCTCCCTATATTTGTATTGCCCTGTATGATCGCATAGAGTATGGACATTTTATGACCAGAAATCAAGGTATTGCAATCTAACGGATTACTGTGCAACCAGTGAGCCACATTGACTGTGATCATGACTCTACCCCATAGCAAATGGAGAGTAAAATACATCCATTTAAGCAACTCAATATGTGAACATATTGAGAAAAAGAGCTGATGTGGGTCACTTGCATGTAGCACAATGATTTAACTGTTTGAAAGTAAATGCAAAGTGAAAAAAGTTAGCTCAAATTATCATGAAGCTAGTTTAAATTATCATGTTTTGCTTCACAGTTTCCAAGATTTAAAAGTGAACTATCAATACAAATACTTGATTGCCCAGCTGATGAAAAGGAACTTATTACTCTTCAATATTTCAAGACTGTCTGTCTCATCTATTAACCTTGCAATGGCTCGAGTAGTTCAATTTAAATTAACTTAAAAGTACCACTGAATTCAATTTAAAGGCTCTTTGTTTGTGTTCAAATTAGACCCTAAATTAACTTTGCAATGAAGACATTCTGCAAGAGACACATAAACTGCACTCCATGTGCATTTAACTCCTAAATATTTTGATGAAACAGTATAAGCGGAAGAGTAAATATTTTCAGTGTTATTTTATTTTGAAGACAGTCTCAGAATCAAAACCAGAAGAATGAACAGCCAGTGGTTTTTGAACATCACTAATCTGAACTGAGAGAGTAACCTAAAAATACTGTTCTGTCAATCCCTAGATAATCTAAACTAGTAATTGCTTTCCAGGGGGAATTCTTTTTAATAGAGCAACTTCTTTCCTGAGTTTGGAAATTCTGTAGCCTTACACAGGTAGCCCATATGGGATTTTATATGGGCTAAGTTCTCTTTTAAAAATTTTCCTTCATACTTTAGAAAATACATTCAGCATTACCTTGCATCCAAGGTCTGGCCCAATATATGAAGACAGTTGACGATTGATGCTGCATCATTTCCTACATAAAAAGGAAAATATCCACTAATTAAGTTTCGTATACTTTAGAGCATCCCTACTTATTATATCTCTGGTTTTAACAAAACAGTAAATGGCATAGTAGAGGGGCAGTTCAACCTCTGCATAATTTCAATAGTCAAGTTAAAAAACATGCATTTTTATGTCTTTCCCTGTTTACACAAACACAGTAACTACAGGCAGTAAAGCATCTCTCATGAAATTGCTGAGGCAGTCAAGAAAGAAGCACTTAAATGTGAGGTTAATTAAAGCTGCAGTGTATTGACTGGTTTTCAYTTAAGTTCTATAAATTTTACTTTATTTAAGTACATATGAACATATATGTTCACTCTTTTAGTAAAATAAAACCTCCCAAGCTGCTATTGCAACATTGACAGGAAGAAAACATTTATATAAAATGGCATCAAAAAAGTTAGCCCGCTTGTATTACTAAAAGGCTGCAACTATTTGTAATGGGATCAGGTGTACCTCACATGAGTAACAATCTCTGATACAACATGTACTTCCCAACATTGACGATTTTTTTAATATATATGTATACAAAAAGAGAATACACACACACCTTGTGTGCACATGTRCATACTAAAACATTGCCATATATAAGTCACCTCTAAGATCACTTTTTAAATCCAGGACAGATTTAGGCTATATAAATTTCATCCACAGGTTATTTAATTGAATTTTTAAAAATATCTCTGCAAAAATGAAAATATTCTTTCCTTGCTTYTATCTTTAAAATTTCTCAATTCAAAACAAATTAAAATAAATCAAACGTTCAGACAGATTCCTAAAAATCCTGTCATATGCACATGGTGTATTGTATTTTATCGGCATGTGTTATTACACTTGAAAATACAAGTGAACACAGATAAAAGCAGTAATTGTTTTTGTGAAATAAAGATATAAAAAGAGAAACTGCAAGGAAGGAGTGGGGGGTTACTGCAGCATTAAGATTTTTCAATGGTATCAAAATCAAGAGTTATTTTTGTGGTGYGGCTCCACAGCAGATTAAACCAATCTGAACCATCGCTTCCATGGCTGCCCTTAAGCCTGCAGCCCTACGCTCCTTACACTGGCATCGGTGCTCATGCAATGTTGTAGTGAGCAGATAAGGAAGCTGAGGTGGCCCAAACAAAGCTTACCAAAAAACCCCCCAAAGGTTAAGGTTTTTTTCCAGCTCCTGAGTTATTTTAATGCTCTGAGGACAGGCATGCCAGAGCTGATGAAGAGGAGGGGCATATCATCACTATGCAAATAATAGCAGGGATAAAGGGARGTACTTGAGGCAACCCTGACAGACTGGGGCTTAGGCTGTCATGAAGTAGCACCCTACCATTCACAGTGCTTGGGTATATGCTGCATGCTACAGCGCACTACAGAGACGCTCACTCCAGTTCCTGGGAAATTCACCTTGGCTAACTCTTTGYATTATGCAGACATATTTCAAGACCATACACTCATCAAGAATTAGGTACTCTCTATGCTGAAGATCAGATGGAAGAACCAAAAATAGGTCTAGACATTCTCAAAACCAGACAAGGTTTAGGTGTATCTTTATAGCAAATATCAAAGTTTGGTTTTTTTTGTCCTGATAATAAAATTGTCATGAATTCTACTAAGATATGAAAAATATGTTCTAAAGGAATGTTAAAAGACTACCCAGTTAAGCAATTTTTAAAAGGGCCTACTTAAGTGCCTCACACCAGAAACTACCTTCCACGTGACTACCTTAAGTCAAGCAAGATTAAAAAGGGCTTTGAATTTACACCTGCAATATTGCTAGAATTCACCTTTGTGGCACAAATTGCAGACTTAATCACTTCTCCAATTAGTTACCATAATACACATTTTATTTGGAATCATCTAACTTAAGTTTACTGGAAATTGTTTAGACAACCTAGTAGTTGTAGTACTGATGTCAGTTAGTTCTCCTAGAACTAACTCTCCTAGAACTCTAGCACTAACTCCTATCTCTCTCATGAGTCAATATAACATTAGTTTGGCACCATACAACCAACTYTTTTCTTTCTTAAGTAGACCTCATGATTGTGTAGATACTTTAACAGGCAAATCACTTTGGGAGGTGGATTTGCACAACTGAATTTTGTAATTCTGAAGGTAAGGCAATCTGTAAATTTTGGAAGACTGCAGTATAAAAGCATTTCAACGACATGCTTACCACTTTCTATGTTGAAATAAGAAGCAAGGGCAACCAGCTTASTACTTTAAAAAAACACACAGAAAATCATTTCTCTTAAGTCTAGTAATACATGTAGTTCAATCATAATTATTCATAATCATAATTTCACAATTTCAACCAGAGTATCAGAGCCAGAGTATCAGAGCAGAATTCAGTGAGCATCATGTATTCAGGCCTCTTCAATTTAAATTGATCCAAGTACTATACTTTGGCCAGGCATTACCAATACAAAAGTAAAAACATGCTTTCAAAATTATTGTGAAACTTCTTTCCTGGAGTGTCTCTTGGCATTTATAACTGAGGACAGGATCTGTGATAGACTATTACAATATGCAATTCGCTACGAAATAGTTTTTGGTTCAGGGGAAATTCTGGGTCTTACTGTAGGTGGAAGTCATGCATTTAATTGTTTTCACTGTGTTTTTAACATAAAAACACAAAAAAGGGTATTTTGAGTATTTTTCTGAAAAATGCTACAGTAACAAACTCCAAACAAATTCTTTTAATGTCAACATTTCAAGAATTTAGTTTATTTCAAACCTGAGATCAGAAGCAAATTTCAGATGACCAAGATTTTTTTAAACTGAGTAATGAAACTTGAAACTAGGGAGTTTAAATTGAAATTAGTTTTAGTATTATTGCAAACATATTGCAGTGGTTAAGAAGGCTGTGAGGGAGCTCACTAGCTTCTAACCACCCATTCAATTCAAAGTATTAAAATTCTCCCTCTTATTGAACATTCTATATTGAATCATCATACAGTATCTTCATTACAAACCAGCTCTATTTACAACTTTTTCATGTCTAATTCTTTCTCAGAATGTCAATTCTAAAAAACAATTGTTTAAAAGGCAGAAGAAAATGAACAGTGTATCTGTAATTTCTATTAATGTATTTTGCTATATTCCTACCTTAAATTTAAAATGTTCGTTTTATTAATTAAAAATGTTCTTGGTTTTCAGAAGTCTGAAAGCTAGATACAAAACAGTCTGAAGACAGAAATGAACATTCAGTACAAAAACATTTTGTATGTCATGAGAAGAGAGCAGCTGAAAAGAACAATAGTACAAAAACTGAAACAAGAGCTGCTCCTTAAAAAAGCTCTCAATATTACCAAATGTTAACAATAATAGTTGAGACTGAACATACGCAAACATTAAATAAAAATGTTCAAGAGACTGTAAGATTAAAAGTATCCCAGGAGCTAGTAAAAAAATTAGGTAGACAGCTGGACCACTGCTCAGTATCTATTACAACTGCAGCTGATCACATGTACTACACAGTTTATTAAATAATGTGAGGCAAAGTCTTACATATTTTAGAAAGTAATACTTTTAATAAACCAAGAGGGAAGAATTGCTCTACTGTAAAAGTGCCATGAATATTGACTGGAGGATGCCTCACTGGAAGGTCTCTGATAAATTCAGGATGTAACTAGGCGGAGAAAGCCTTCTGTCTCCTTTTAGTAACTCCTTCTGAAAACAAGTGAGCAAAAGCAGGCCATTCTTATTTGATGCTAAGTTAATTAGCTAGTTAATTTTTGTTTCAGATTGCATAGGAATGTAATACTGATACTGAGATAAGAAAGTTAAATTTATGTGGTAATACAGAAAGAACGTCTAATCAGAGTTAAACAACATTGAAAAAGTGAAGTAAATGAGTCACAGAAATTTGCTTTTTAAATTGAGAAAATACAAATTCAGATGCTTAATTCACCAAAATTACTCACAGAAAATTTCAAAAGCAGTCCACTAATAAGTGAAGTAAAACAGCAAGTAAATCAACACAGTCTTAATGATGTACAACACAGCTCTCCAACAACAAATTACTAGGGTCCAAATCTAGTTTCACAATGAAAGGAAATAATAATTCCCTGCTGACTGACAATTCCATAATCCTGAGTGACAGTCTTAGATATCAGATACAATTACCTGTTTAAGTTCACTCTGGAAGACTTCAATGCTTAACTTTCTATTTTGTCAAGACTTCTATATCTATGTAATTTTCTATACTGAGTTCAACCTATGTGATTTTCACATGTGCAGGTCTATCTTCAGAAGTCCCATTCAAATTCACAATAAACATAAGTCATCTGTATGGAATGTCTATAAAATAGCAAGCTTCATACTATCCACAAAGGTTATTATTCAAAGTGCTTCCAGAATGCACAAATAATTTCCTAGGCTCTAAGGATGCTCTGCAAGGCTGTCCTCAAAAGTATATTCCCCTCTTCTACAAAGACCTTGTCTTTGCAGGAGAAAGTGCAGTTCTTTCGATCACTTTGGCTACCATGATCAGTCAAAGCTAATTCTCAGTCAAGGTATGGCTAACTAGCTAAGTCATCAAATAAGTGTCTTTGACTTTGTCATAACTCATGGAAAAACTATAATATACTTTTGTGAATTAAAAAACAAATGTTTTCCTTTGTGAAAATGCACACACRGTAGTGAATTTTCATCTGATCCTGTCCCACCTGTCTCCTTCTACCACCTGAACCCAGGACAAAATTCTTCCCACAGCCCAACAAGAATGAAGAAGGCTGAGAAGTAGAATGCAAACCACTCTTTCTTTATTACTGAAGAAAGCTGCACTGTCTTAGATTTTGACTTCAACTGTTCATTTTAGAAATAATTAGAAAAATGGATTCACAAAACAATGAAAACAATTTGCAAAACTTTAATAGTTTAGTAATGCCCAAACTAGTTGATTCTTGTGAAGAAATAGCCTAGAGTATATACCAGAGTTTACGTATACGTTTGTAACATACTTCACCCTTCACAAAGAGCTGTAAGAATGCCACACAACCACAGAAATAACTGCATTCCTCCTCTGATTTTTTGACTTAAAAGGCAAATCCACTCAGCTCATCCCAAAATATATTTAAAAATAATACCCCTAAACAACTTCCACTCCTTCTCAATCTACCGGTTTTGAAAAGGTCTGTAAGCTTTTGAAACACCGCACTACAGCAGCAAATGAGAACCTTCCCTTTCAATGGAATCAGATATGCAGGAATTGAGTTAATATATATTATCTTTCAAATTCTAATCAGCTAGATAACTGTCCAGTTAGACATGCTTATGGATGCTGAAGTTTGCAGTGCATCCATTATAGAAGTTATATGCATACAGATGTGTGTTTTCAGATCTCCTACCATTGCAACAYAAGAAAAACTGCAGAGTAAATGACTGTACCACATATCTTATATAATGTATACACTTGATTTCACTTTGAATTGACTTCAATTAAGTGATTTTCAGGTGGCATAAGACAAACACCAAGGCCCTACTAGATTCACWTAATACTGGAAAGATAGCAGACATGCATATGTGGAGTCAAGCACATCTGGAATATGTAAGAATTCCACAGAACATCACTAAGCATTTCAGCCCACTACAAACTTTTCTTAATGACTTTCCAATAGTGCAGTTCCGACGCTGTGTTTTTCCAGTAGCAGGCCCATAAAAGTTGAAATAAAATAACAAATATGCAATTATAATTAGTTTGGTGAAATTCTTTGGTAGGATAATGAGTTCCAGGTATTAGTTAAATAAAACAAAACAAAAAAACAATCTCAAACTGATAACTACAAAAGCGTTCTTTTTCATCTAATAAATTCCGTGATCTAACAGCCTAGATCATTAGTGGTCTGTGAAGACCATGCATTTCAGCCGTGCAGCATGCAACAAAGCAGCCATCTAACACAATGCAGAAATGGCAAAAATGGCAAAAAAAAAACCAAAACAAAACAAAAAAACAAGCAATGGCCATGCTAGTATTTTTCAAGGGTCTCCTTACCAAACAGTGAAATCCTATGCCTGACAAGAACTCCAAGTTTGCAGAACAGGCTGAAGACAAAAGAAAAATAAAAGAGAAGAGAAAGGAAAAGGAAAAAAGGGGGGGGGAGAGGGAGAAGAAAGAAAAAAATAACAGCTGATATATGAGCAGGAAAAGCAACATGATGTCACGCAGAAAGAATCAATTATCTGAGCAGAATGTGGGACAGAGTACTAAAGAAAGAGTTTTTAAGTGCATATCCTTAACAAACATGGTTAAATAAGCACATATTATAATTAAGGAAACAAAAAAAAAATTAAAAGCAAAGCTAATTAATATAAAAGCGTCCTATATGAAATCCTACATGGAAATAACCATTAAAGCTGTAAAAGGGAAAATATGGTCAGTGTGCTATTGAGGGTATCACTGACAATCTGCAAACAAAAGGTAAGGAAATCAGATTAATTGAAGTGTTTGATGGCAAATGTTTTAATTAGTCCAATTTGGATCTTGTCATCTTGAATACAGTAAGAATTTCTTTTTAAATGCACTGCTTTTTAACATATTTAACTTGAGCCTCTTATATGGCTAAAAACAAAAAAAAATGACATGATCAATGATTTACTTTCACATCTTTAAATTAATCGTTTTGCTGATGAGCGAAGCTCCATTCAGAACAACGAAGAATGAATTTCTGTGTTAATTCATAGAAGTACACCATCCTACTCAAATTGACCTGGCCTCCAACTCTACAAAAAAGTTTAGTTCAATCTTAATGATCTAGTTCATTCTGAGAATTTTCTGGGAGGGTAACATCAATTACGGTGTTATTTTTTGTGCTGCAAAAAAACATATCTGTCACAAATGACATGAATAGTATCATGTCATTTTATTAAGGTATTTAATCAATAGGCACATGCGCCAGCTATCAATCTCTGATTTAAAAGCAGAGATACCCTAAGCATGCCTGCAGTTTCTGGATCGGTCCACTGGATCTGAACGTGCTGTTCCACCGAGACCAGAGCACAGTACCAAATGCAAATGCTTTTGCCCAGAATCGGAAGAGCTGGGTTACTGTGGTGCTATTAGCCAGTGCACAGTGACCCACTATAGCAACAGCAATTGCTCTATTTTAGAAAAGAGTCTGGTTGCTGCATGTTCTGGGATCTCTGCTCACTTTTTGTTCCATGAAGCAGACATATAATGCATAGTCTGTTAGGAGGATCCTGGCGCACCCAGTTCAAAAGGAAAACTTGTACAGAAGCTCATATAAATATTGCATCAGTTCAAAAAAAGATATTTAAAAGTTCTCAGTCTTACTTTCTAATCATACCAATGGCACTCAACTGACTGTAACACTCAGCAGAAGCCATTTTTTCACAGTCATACTAAATCGACTATGTGTCTCCAGTGCAATTAGTTTAATTAAAAAAAACAGAAAGTCCAAATGGCCAATACTTGGATTCATGTCCAGAACTAATTCTATATAACTGCAGTAGTAAAGGGACTAGTAAGAGGTCTACTAAAGAAGAAATGTACAAAATTCAATCTTGAAGAAACYGGTTACAAGTAATACAGAAGATAATTCTAGGATACTTCAGGAAGAGGTCTGACCCACATTTTCTCCAAAATAGATCTGGATTTAATGTATTTGCTGAACACGTAATAGCTGTTGCATTTGCTGACATGATCACTACATTACCCAAAATGATACTCTTCCATAGCTTAATGAATGCAAACTTRTCTTCATTGGAAAAAAGAAAGCATACAGAAACTGTTCTTACTTTTGAAGGAAATACTATATAAGAGCTGCTCCTGAAGAAATCTAAAGGCAAAACTAAACAGAAAATCCAAAATTCAGCTTTGACAATTTCCCATACTGAGGRGAAAAGAAAATCACCAAAAAATTATGGCATCCTATTAAAATGGCCCAAAACATCTCTCAAGAAATGGATCATACAATGTAGTTTCCATAACCTTTGAGAATTAAGAAATAAACTACACAGTAGCATTGGTTATAGCTGTAATTCATCTAGGTTTCCTAGCATGTGTTTTCTTTTTTGCCCTGACACTTCTCTCCAGGATTTCTGGATGCCAGCTTCAATCAAGTTTAAGAGCAGCTCTGATTCTCTTACTAGGTAACTACATATTCAGGCATCTCACATACAGCAACATAGCACGTGTGTTGACGTCCTGAATCTATGCAGCATGTATATTGATATATCGCAGTCTGACCTATTCCAGAAGCATGGGGTTTCTTGAACAGGCATGACCTCCCAAATGGAAATATATTTTTATCCAGGACATTCTAGACAGAAATATGGTAGCTTATACAATGGAAAATTAACTAGATGCATACATTTTAAGAGAGTTTTTTAATTCTTTGAAGAAGTCATTCACTCAAGCTGTCAGACCAAATAAGTCTATGAGATGACACACAGTCAAGAGAACTATTTCATATTTATGTTTGTTAAGGATGCTAGAAATTTTACTCAGTCATCACACTATCTTACCAACTCCCCACGTCTGTATGACTGTCAATTGGCTGCCTGCCTCAAGCAGCAGCAACTCAGTTTTGCATGTTTTAGTATGCAATAACAGCCAAGAAGGCAACCATGACACTTGTACTGTGCAAGCACGCATTAGGACCGTCGTTAAGCTTGCACTGCACCTTACCAAATGGGGAGGGGGGTGTTAAATTCAATCAGAAGCAAGATTAAGTACAAATATATCTTTGAGACAGTCAAAAAATGGATAACTTCAGAAGGATCAAGCAAGCTGAGATGTACGTCATTTACTACTACTGTCAATATTAAGAAAATCAAATAGCAARAAGAGTGCAACTCTTTTACAAAGCATTTTCACTTTTTATAGGAGATAGTAATAATGCTACTTTCTGAAACTCAGTTATAGATAAGTTTTGATTTCAAACCTATCATGAAATTTTGCAATAAYAATGACTTCTGTATACAGAATGCATTTTTTTACATATTTCTAACAGTGAGAAGTGATACACAGTTATATTGCCTATGCAGCAGACTGTGCAACTGATGTATTGTTGCACATGCTGATAAATTTCAGTTCCTGCATGCTAATATAACTACAACTAATTCAAAAAAACACCATCACCAACAAACCCCTACATAATCATAACTATGAACTCTCCTGCATTTTAGAGGATTTTCTTAAGAGGAAAGAAAATGCAAAAGGCTTAATTTATGCATTCATAAAAATATTTCTCTGCCCCTCACATAACTAAACATTTTCCTAGAGCAAATTGCTGTTCTTTACACACACMCACACAAATTTACATTATTTTAAATTTTACCTTGTCACCATTTCTTTCTCCTTATTAGAGGCATGGCCTCCACTGCTGAGAGGCCTACTTGCTGCAGATAAGAAATAGAGGCGATGATTTTTGAAATACTGATCAATCAAAGGGAGCACAACCTGAAATTACATCAGAAACAACTGATTATCTAAGGACTTTCTGTACTATGTTTTGTATTACTACTTACAAGTCACAACTAGAGACAAGAGATTTCATACGTGTTTTCTGCTTCAAATTCCCTTTACATTTTTTCTTTAATGCCTATTTCTCTTTGAATTTCTTTATTTTTCAAAGAAGTATTTAAAAAGTCATTAGAAAAGACATATGAAAAAAATTGAACATTTTCTCTGAACCTGATCTATGTTTCTTAGGAGGAGTACAAAGCAAGAAGTACAATTTAATTTTATTTCTCATTTTAAGATTTGTTCTGTACACTACACACACAGACACAACCATTGCTCTCTAGACCTTTAAATGTAGGTTTAGAAAAAAATCAGCTACCTCTGCCAGCCCACTAATAGCATTTAATGTACACACTATCAAATAAAATCCTTTTATCCAAAAGCATTCTCACTCACTAAGGGCTTGTCAACAGAATCTTTTTATTTACTTTTTATTTTATTGGTTTTTTGTATTTACAATGTTGGCTTCCCAGTGGATGAATTTGCAGATGGTCCTCTATATTTTAAGGTATTGCAATTACAATTCACTGCAAGGATATGAGGGTCAGAGAATGCTGCAAACACCTATCTTTGCTTATTCAGTAATGAACTGAAAAGGCACTTTAGATATACACATGCCAAGAAACTTTCTGAGTGCCAGAACTGTAAACAGATTTTCTTAATTTATATAAGTTAAATCCTTCTTGGCACAAGGTGACATCAGCACGGTTTTAAAGCAAGGAAAGTAATACAGAAGGTGACATGGAAAGATACCTGGCTGTGTTCATTCCAATAACTAATGTTCATATTTAACTGCCTGAAGGCTGTAAAAGAGGATAATCTTCAGAACTAGCCAGTAAAAAGAAAATGTAGGGAAGTTAATCATGTAATGTTATTCCTAACTGTTTACCTTGGAGGAAGGGAACACTGAGAAAAGAATACAGTCCTGTAAATTTTTTCACATCTATACTTCATATCACAGTTTTTCAAGCTACTTCAATTATTACTGCTTTAAATTAATTACATTAATAGAAATATAAAACAAAAAGAGCAAATATAAGAACAATTATTATGTTCACTAGCAAATACCTTCTAATTTGTGCTACTTAACTACAGTGACAAGGAATAAGCAAAGATATACTGTACTTTGGCAAAGAACTTGATTTCTTGTTCATATGGGAAGTGCTCTCCTTTGCCTCTGCTGCCACCATCTGCAGAGAAAAACATTAAGTTCTGTACTTCATATCATAATTAGACTGCTCTACATTTTTCTTCAAAAGCATACACTGCAGACAAAAGTAGTGTTCTTTACATGTAGATTTAAGATACCACAGCAGATATACACGCTATTTAAACAGGCATTTTATGACTACTTCACAACAACAAAAATTATAGTAAATAAAATGGGCAGAGAATAATTGCCTAGATCTTCATAGATGTATATTACTATAGACATCTCATAGTCCACAGAGATATGAGAGATGAAAATTTGGTCCTGTATTCTTATTTTTGAAATTATTGGTAACTACAAAATCTGGAAGGCCTTGCTCATCAGGGAAGTAAACTAAGTATAACAACAAATGCGTTAGAATAGTTAAGTAAGGACTTAAAGTATTAAAAAAGAGAAGTAAGGGCACGAGAGAAGTCTTATTTCTATGTTATCTCATGTACCTGAATTTCACAGAATTTATGTTAGCTTAGAGAAATCCAACACGTTAGAGAAATAATAACATAATGAACTCTGATTCTGATGAAAAMCATCTCTCCCATAGTCCGCAGCAGAAACAAACTGACCAGATCTGTATTACATTTTATGGACTTTCTATCTGAAGAACAAAATTAATGAACAGCTGCCCAACAGAAATTAATCAATAGAACTATCCATCTAAGATTAAACTTGTTTTTCTTCCCCCATTACTATAAAACTCAAATATGATTTTGAGACATAATCTCATTCAACTCCAAATTATGAGAATTGATTTAGTAGTAAGTTTTAGAGGATAAACTATTCATCATTTATTCATTACCTTCTTTTTACTTATCCATTGAGGTACATGAYGGTATTTGTTCCACTGGCATTTCTAATGTTTCATTATTTATTTCTTCTTGCAGTTATGCAAAAAAGTATAAAAGTAAGAAGAAAATGAAGCTGTGATAATCAGCTTTAGGAACAGAAGTAACCCAGTGACTTGCCAAGGCCAGACTTTTGCTACCGTAAGGAACCATGGCATATAAGCATTCAGAAATTTGGTAATTTCCACTTTGACACTAGATAGGTTTTTGACTGAGCATTGATTTATTCAGCTTTCTGCTGTTTCTGTCATTAATACTGAAAATTACAGTCTGCATGCCCAGGCACAAAGAATAGMATATGTTGTGTGGCTCCCACATTCACACAGGAGCTGTGTCTGTCTAAGATTTGGGGTTTTACAACTCACATAAGAAGCTGATCTAGGTCATCAAACTTTTATTTTGTTATTAACAAAAGCAGATTGAGTTGAGCCATTTCTTTCATAGCACTGTTGAGATAACACATGCTGGGTGCCTGTAAAAGACCATTTCCCATTGTGAGAATTTGTTAAAGAGGCTTCTCTACTCAAGCTCCTCCTCCAGGAAAATTTCTGATCGGTACTGATGACTAGTTTAATTTGCTCTGTGAATAAGTGATTACATGTGAGTAGCAAATATTAATATGCACATGTGAGAGGTTATCAATTTGGGTAAAAATTCAAGCAGAGATCTAGTTCTGTTATTCAAAGAAGGTCAAAATTTGGCTGAGTACCTTTCATTTGAAAYCTTTATGCAAAGAATGAATTTTGGAAAGTGGTATGAATATGTGAACTACATAAAGTTATTTTCTACACAGCTTTCCAAAAACCATTTTCTTCATCAAACAAAGAAAAAATCTTTGTCTAAGGACATGTCGCTTTTGGAAATTTTCCAGTTGCTTTTATAATCTCAAATATCTTGGTTATTTAACAATACTTAATAAATATGTAAGAATTACTATACCAAACTCCAGAATGTATTGATGGGCTTCATCCACGTATCTTATAAGCTGCTGAAGAAAACTGTACGCAAAGCGTTTCTCGATGGAAGGCGTGTCTAATTCCAGGTCCTTAAGTCCTCTGAAATAATAAGCAAGTGAACTTCCACACRTGCAAGGACTCAAAGCAGCCTTAACTCTTCAAATAGTCTGAGGCTATTACTCTGACAGTAATTACATGCTCATTAAAATTACAATTATTTTCTCTGTTTGCAGTAGACAATATTCTTATTTAGGTTTTGATCAAATTTTTAAGATAAAATTCAAATTTCTCAAGTAGAGGTTTTCAGAAAAAATAGATTAGGCAGTCGAACAAATCCAGTATCGTTTTAATTTTCTTCCTTTATCCAACAAAAATTACTGCTTTACATTGCCCTCTGTGGATTGATTTTYGGGCTAGGAAGTTTTGAAATGACCAAAATACTCGATTTAAACAATCGAAACTAGAAGTAAATCTTCTCTCCCTCATGGAGACCCTTCCCCAAGAATCTGTTTAAAATCAACTCACTTTGAATAGCTATGTAGCATTTGTGAAAAATCAGGGAACAACAATGAAATGACAGAACAGCAATTTACCTTCTCCAGGATGTTTCAGCATTGTTACTAGTCTGATATGGAAAGTCTATCCTCTTCCAACAAGTCAGGTATCAATTTGCACAAAAAAGTTTTATGATGTGGGGTGTTGTCTGCCCACACAAGTTGGCAATGCCAAAAGCCTTGATTCCGCAGGATCAGGGCTTTAATGGCTGAACACTGGGAAGCTACGCTTAACCAGCAAGGGCGTCCAGCACCCACTGTCATAGGCACCAAGTACACTAGCATTCTGTTATTTTGTAAGTTAAAAAAGCATACCTATTGAATATGACTTCTATTCAGTGCACATTCCTGCTCTAAATAGGACATTGTTGATGGTAGGTTTCAGTTTCAGAGAGATTCTGGAACTAAAACAGCTTTCTCAGCCGATACTATCTTAASCTTTTATGACAGTATGGTCACTGAAGGCTTTAGGAGGTGCTAAAGCTTAGGAATGATCAGTGTTTACATGGTCTATCTTGCTGAGTTTCCACATCAGGAATACTGCCAGCACATGGTCTACCCCTACACGGTCAAAGTTGTGAGCTGCTACAGTGGTGATTCAACATCCCCCACACAAAGTCACTTTACTCCTGGTTGGCAAGAACTGCTTGCTCAGACTATTCTGTACTGAGTTCATAAAAAACACCAGCAGAAGAGGTTGTCTCCACAAATTGTAGATTCATTTTCTGCTTGTTTTGTACTCACTAACAGGTAAGCTACATCCCACTGATTCCCTAATTATTAATTTATCTGAAAATTATCTGAGTGCCTACTCCAGGTTAAAGATGAGCATTATGATTTGAAGGGACGTGGAATGAATTAGAATGGTTATGTCACTTCAAAGACTGGGCAAGAATGATTGCAAAGCATATGTAGCAGAAGGTCATTAACTGGGAAGTGGACCAAGGAAAAGCGTGAACCATGCTAGACAACCAGACTTGTTTGTTCATTTGTCAGCACAGTGATCACATACAGAGGCAGCAAGTACATTGAGTTAACTTGATAGAAAACCTGTATCTGACAGCACACATGGCTGTAAATGAGGCAGGAGATGGTAGATGCCCAAGCCAACAATTATATTACCATCCCTCTGAATCTTACGTTCCAAAACTCTCTTTTACTGGTGCTCAAGACAGACAGAAATAATAATAAAAAAAGAAGAGGATTAGGCCCAAAGGAAGATGTGACCTTGAATATGACTGATGAGTCTTTTGTCATTAAGTCATGGGATGAGAAAATAAACTTTTGTTGAATGACTTCCCTCTCTGTACATCCTACTCCACTGAGGGGAACTAAATCAAATTACTCCAGTTATCCTGAAAGAGTCTACCTAGAGTTATTAGATATGCAGTGRAACTCTATAAAGGGATTCAATTTTAAATGTGATATAAGAGAAAGGAAGTGGACAGATTTTAGGTATAGATACTAAGCTAATTAATTCACAATGATTTCTTAAATCCATCCCTGTTTCATTCACTTACTAATGTTCATCAAATCCTATAAATCTCGGCTAGTCATTCAGTCTTTGATAGTGACTCATATTTCTTAAGCCATTCTGATGAGGCAGATAGGCCTCCAATTTAATTAAAATTTTATTCCCACTGTATTTAGTAGGTGAAAATAAAAGTCATAAGAAGACCAAATGGAATTGTGTTTATTCTTCTGTAGAGAATAACATATATATCTACTGAATTATGCATGTTCTGTTGATTATTGCATTTATTCACTATTATTATATTAACATTGCAAATATTTTCAAAACAAACTTTTTAAAAGCATTGCTTTTCATTATTACAATAYTTTAATAATATCACAAATTAATTCAGATGAAAGAAATGAGTTTTTGATTTTAGAAATAAAAGTCTCTTTTTTACCGAAACAGTCTCCTGTAGAAATTCCTACACAGAGGTGCAAATGYCTGACCTATAATGAAGACTTAATAATTCCATCGCTTGTATTCTCCTCATTTGATATAAGCAGAATCTTAAATTTACTAACAGTTGGACTGTATGGAGATGTACAGACTGTAAATAGAGGCAAAATGTCCATAGAGATTTCAGAGAACTGTGCTTGTGCTTTACACGGACCCYAGTCCTAACTCCATAATCCATTTCATTCTTATAATGACCTTTTTTTTTTTTTTKWYWKAAAAGCTTAGGATATTTAGAAAACATCTGTGACATTAGTACTGAATTACCTGGAGACAACATATCCATTAATCTGTAGAAATTTTAGAATATCCTGTGCTTTTTCTCTGTCCTTGGCTTTTTCTTTGGCTGTGAGTGTATCATAGGGAACCAGAAGAGGATGGTTGCCGCCTCCTACTAATGAAATGTCAAGAGAATTAAAAGGCAGTTAATGAGTATCTGTTGTGACGATAATTCCCAATTTGCAACGGCAATGTGGTATTATCACATACTGCATTACAGTATAATCGAATCTGAAGCACTAACAATACTCTTTTCTGTTTCTTGACACAAATTGTTTCTCTAAAATATTCAGATAGAAATTTAGACTTGACTGAATATATCATTGTAAATTAATCAATTGCTGCAAATATTAGAAAAATGTTGGTTTTACTGAAAAAAATATCCATTTTCATTAAATCGAGTTATAATTATAATGTATGTTTCTAACAGTTAAGCAGTTATTTCCTTCTCAACAGTTTTTGCAGTATGTAATGCATCCTTTTATAAGAAAGCCAAAATCTGTCATTCCAACACAGTTCTGCTTTTAAACATTCTGATGACAGCAAAGGGTTCATGTAATTCAGCAAAATATAAGCATATCTACACAAAATATGAAAGAGTGATGTAGATGTATTTTATAGTTACAGGTTCAAGCCAGAAAGGTATAAAAATATTCAGCATATATTATTTAAACTTGACCAGTTYGATCAAAAGATTGCTACAGAAATAGAAAGATAAATAGAATTCCATTGTATTTCTTACAAACAGGTGACGTATTGATAGCTCTCTGTATGTAAGCAACTAACTTGGCAGCAAAACAAGGTAGTTATTACTAATATAAGTATCTGCATAAAAAACAACATTGCTAGGATTTCACCTTCTTCTAAAATTACCATCTTATAGCAGATCACAATTAATTGCTGTGATAATTGCTATGAAGTCCCAGAGAATGGTAAGGGAAATGATCAAACTTCTCTCAAAAGAAAATGTTTTACAGCAAGTCTCTAGTAATAATATATAAAAGAAGGAAACAAATCCTCTCCACAAAATGTTGGAGACATATCCACGGCTGGCTTTGGAGGTAACATATTCTAAAATTTTCCACTAGTTCTGACAGAGTCCTTTAAAGCAGATGGAAAATGAAAAACTCATGGGCAAGTTGTGTTGTTGCTTTTATTTCTTATTTATTTTGAATCCATAGCCCTTAACACTCAAATCACTGATTTTATTCCTGGTATCATAAGTGCAATCTATTTCCATACTACTAGAGTTGAAGACAGACATCCCAAAACATATAAAGAAAGTACATACGCCATATCTATGAAAATCATAATTTTGCATTAACAACTATAAGGCTTTTTCCCTGTTCTGCACATGTCAAATTTTTAATATATAAACAGAAATGATGAATTCAATCACGCAATCACATAAATGGTTATGCACTTGCTCATGAACAGTGAAATCAGAGTCATCAGTTTAGTATATCTATCTGAGATTTCTGCAAAATTCAAGACTGTTGCAYTAGCTTTCTGCAGAATTTTGTCATTCTAAACTGCAACATTTTTAAATTAGATTTACAAAGTCTTAATACAATATAAATAAATAATCTTATTAAATAACTTGATTTCTCTGACCCTATTAGTGTTTTAAATTTAAAGTATTCCATTCTAAATGACATATTAGATAGTGAGTGTGCATGGCACAGACAAAATTCCAGAGCAAAAGTATGATAAAGCCTTCTGGAAACATTAGAAAACTGAAGCTATTTGAAATCATAAATCTTCTCCAAAGAAAATGAAGTTTGCCTAGCTGCTTTCAAAAATGAAAAAAAAAGGCATGAAAAGTTGTATTACTGAGAATTCTTATGTCAGTATTGCTGAATTTATCTAACCATTAAAGAACAGCCATGGATGATAATCTGAAAGAGATCTTGCCAAAGAAATGGAAAAAAATCTATATAAGAAATAAAATCTTATATGCATATCTGTATTTGAAGTCTGCATTACTGTTCTGTTCTTTACACATATGCTGTATAAAAAATTTTTGAAGACCGGCATATGTACTGAAAAAAAAAAAAAAATCTTCAAAGGCCCCATTTTGATCAGCTGCCAAATATATTTACTTTTCAGCCAAGAAGCACACTATTGGAAGGCTCTCCTTCATTCACTATGTCAGCCTTTAGCCTTTTCAGTAGTGCACTCCTCTGCATAACACTACAAATACTACAAAGCCTTCTCAGCAAAGTGCTGCTCCGAGGCAAATTTTGCTTTCAAAGACTCCAAATATAGCAGCCCCATTAAAAAATCAAGTCTTCCTGCAGCATATAGTYTCTCAATTTAGCTCATTTTACAGCTACACATCCTGAAAAATGCTTTAAACAGCTTATAAACATTGTAATAAACTGCAATAAGGAGAAATGTAATTAAGGATATGGAAATTCATRGTGATTTATTGAAGACACTTCTAGGTGAAACTTCTGTTTTTCATAAAAGCTAAACTATCATACATTACCTGAAAGTTTACATATAAATAACGTCAATAAAAGCAAACAAACAAACAAACAAAATCAGACAAGTCTGGCAATGWTTTTTAGAGAATATCTTTTGATAAGACAAAACCCTAACTTCGGCATTTGCAAATGAAAACTTGCTGTGTCTCCAACTATTATTTTCTCCATATACGAATCTAATTTTAGATGCAAAAAAAGTTGTCTTTAACACAAAAAACAAACAAATGTAAATACAAATGTACTTTAGAAACAGTAAGTCACACATAACACGACAATATTTGTCCTCCAGGTTAGCAGAGATCACAGAGCATGTGCAACTTCTCATGTGGAATCAAGAATCTACTCTAGGACCATCCATTTATAAACGCAATAAATGACATGTATTTCTTAGTAAACACCTTTTCAGATCCCCCTTCAATAAAATAAATAAGTAAAATGAAACCAAAGACAACCAAGTAACATTTTGAAAGACTACTGATAGAATGAAAATGTATTAATGCAGCATGAAGCTATTTATAAGCCTTGAGTTCTCTGCCTTCGATACATTTGAACAGGTAAATTATTTCAGTAGGAACTGTTACACTCAGACCCATAAAAGCTCAGGTATACTTCTAAGCATCAAAAATCACAAATACATAATTGAAAACTATAATTAGGAATAGATATTTTCTTATTTCTTCTTTGTCAAGACTAATTGACTGTTACCTTTTCTGTTAGTCTAATACTTTTCCTCAAATATATGACCTAAGATAATCATATAGACCTTAATACAATGTAAATAGCCATGTATTACCTTTTGCTTCAAGCTCCATTTTCTTTTTCTTTGCCCATGTGTTATGGTAGTTTTCAGCCATCATCTCAGCCATAGCCTTAGAAAAAGGAGAGTTTAATGACGTGTGTTGCAATGGTTAATCACAAAGAAGGCAATTTTCATTAATATAAGTTTTTTAAAAAAATAGAATGCATATAATCAATTTTCAATACAATTGCGCTGTAATGCTTTACTGAAAACATCAGTTTTATTGAAAAAATATGATGTAGAATTTGGGCAGATAGGGCACAATGTAGGTAGSAACTGGACCAGCTGCTGAAGAGAAAACTGCTAGTACAGGAAAGGAGGAGCCACAGGAGAGGAGTATAGTCTGGAAACAGTACTAGAGTGTCCAGCATAGACTTGATTCTCAAAGCAAGGCTGATGGGAAACTCCAGAAGGCCCTGGTGAGGCAAAGGATAACAAAACAGTGGAATGAATCAGGATTGCTCTTGCTGGCAATACCTATAAACTGTGGGTGTAGCCTCGTCCAGGTGAATACTCCACTGTATGGAATTTGAAGTTGTTCACAAGAGAGCACTCTCATCATAACTAAAGAAAAATGAATCATAAAGCCAACCATCACAGTGTCATAACTGAGGGCCACAAAAGAAATTAATATTAAGCATGGGGTGGTATAGCATAAAAGACTAAACACAAGGGAGTAATTCAAGTGCTAATGCCATTTTCTTTGATGACAGGCTGATCACTTTTCTCTGSGTTTGGTTTCCTACTTTACAATACTATGATGATGTTCACATTAGAGCCATGTCATGAGCATTATACAAAGTTTGTATGGTCTTTTGACTATTCTGAGTCTATGCAAATCTCCAATTCTGCAATTGTAATGACACTGTTCCAGTAATTTGATAATAGCCTAGTGATAGAAGTGGTGTTATTCAATTATCAATTTTATTAACTCTTCGCAGTGATTAGCAATCAACTGAATAGTATAAATCATGACAATTAATGGGGAGAAAATTCTTCTTCTTATAAGTCTAATCAGCAATCTACA
Organism: Rhea americana; assembly: GCF_003343005.1. NCBI lineage: Eukaryota > Metazoa > Chordata > Aves > Rheiformes > Rheidae > Rhea > Rhea americana. The sequence continues at coordinate 2,098,549 of NW_028185450.1, forward strand.
ATGGTTAGAAATATAAAGCTGGAAACCACAAGGTAGGAATCAAGGAGGGAAAATCTTATCTCAGAACCGGATCAGAAGCACAGCACAATACAGTATACACTGCAGTTAGCCAGTTACCTTGCTGTTGCTGCTTGTTTCACTGCACTACAACAAAGCTCAAGGTGGGCTAATTTAACCCTGTGTTTTGTAAGCAGCACTGCGCTCCATGTTACCATCACTACCCTGCTTACTTGCTTAAAACAGTCTAGTGTGCGTCTACATAATATTGCAACCACACTCACAGTAATTAGTACACTGAAAAAACTAGCAATGCATCTCATTAAACTCTATGACAAAACCTAAGTCACCCAACACTTCATTTTCTAATGTTATAAGGTTTGCCATAACATTGTCTCATGACTCTAATTTATTCAATGTTGAAAAAAAGAGCATTGGCAAAACTTTTGGAGGAGATGGTGGAGAAATGAATGATAAACACAGAATAAAGCTGATGCTGCAAGCTCTTCTAAACAAATTCTCTTCAAGATGACAGATGTTCGCAAAGAGGGCTGGGAAATCAATCCAGGACTAAAATAAACTTTGGAGTCTTACAACCTTATCCATGTTTCTTAAAGTAACAAAAGATCAAAGAGAAATGATGAAACAGAGGAAAAAAAAAACCTCAAAGTATATCAAAGGAAATAATATAAATAAGGCACAAATGTTTTAAATAAACTAGAAAGAAATAAGAAATTAAACTGCCAAAAAGGGGGAGACATATTAAGTGTTTCTGACTTACATGAACATCTCTGGAGAGGGTGACATTGCTCATGTCAATTGCTCGAGGGCTGTAACCATGGGCTGTATCTACAGAGATCTGAATGACAGACATGCAAAACAATGGAGTTACACATGCTTTTGATGCAAAGAAGTCAGCATTAACAAGATACTGAAGGTTATGAAAGAACTAAAGGAAAAAGAGCTGCTCCTCTATCTCTAGAGAGCAAAAAGATCCTAAGTAACCTGAAAATTTCTGTCCAATCAAAAAAATACCAAAAGTGGAAAATGGAAGTTAAATGTAGGCAAAGGTCTAAATTTTTTGTTAGGTAATTACAACAAACACTGTCATTTGCTCCCAAAGATTGACATCAATTAGACAAGAATCTCATTCATTCAAATGTTAATTTCACTTGAACAAATCTGTAAGATTTGAATTAACTATGAATAATACTGTATTGAAGTTATGGTCAAACCCGTTTTCCAGAGATTTTTTTGTAAAGTAGAGGCAGACTAAAACTCACACCTTCTACTTTAAGTGAGTTCAGCCAAAAATCAAGGTTTGAATTTTGCCTTTCAACTCTACTGCTATACACAGGAGTGGAATCTATTAAATTCATGACCTTTTCCTTTTCTTCCTCCTCCTCACTCAGACAATATTATCTTGAATTTCTCTCACTCTGTTGCCTAAATTTATCACATGATTTCTCATTACATTGACACAAATGATCAAAGGAGGATAATCAATGACGGAGATTCCCTGAACAGCATAGAACCTCTAACACTGATTCAAGAAGTGTGGCTAGAAGAGAGGCATTGCTGGGCTTTCCTCTATGACAGCCTTAAAGGTCCGAAAATGCATGGCAGAACCTAGACTGTGGTCCATAGGACTGGTACTGGGCAATGATGCCAGAACCATACTCAAACTGCATTTTGAAACCAATCTGTGTCAAGAAAAAAAAAAGATATATAAATAACCTAAATCTTCAAATTATTGTGGAAGCCATACTATCATTTCTATCATATTTAACAAAAAATAGATCACTTTATTAATTAGTATTTCATAATGAAGATGAAATCTTAAATAGTATCTTCAAGAAGAAATGCATTTTCTCTGATTATATAAGCATCTCCTCAAAGCCAGAAAGAATTAATAACATTTCTAAAAGACTAGGACACTATCTTATAAAACAGCTTGAATCCCAAAATGGCATTTTTTTGTTTTAAAGATAAGATTTCAGCATTGATACAATCTCTGAACCTGGAACATTTAGAACATATGAATCTACTCTCTAGAATCTGTTCACATAATAGTACATCATTATATCTTTACAGAACAAAAGGGAAGTCATRGGATTTCAGTAAACAGTATTGTAACCTCACTTGCTAACTGCACAGTGTGGTAGGAGAAAGATCTTTAAGGAACTGGCTGAAAACTAGAGAAACAATCCAAACATAAGATATCTTTATTTGGAAATGCTATGAAGGTGACTGAAATCCCAACTCCACAAAAACTAGAATCTTCAAATGGACCATTTCTTTGTTGATGCATGTACCATCTTATTCTCACGACCGCTCTCCTTYGCAAAGGACAAAGGTGCTTATTGATATATTGACATAGTCTTGGTCATGTTGGTCTCAAACTGGGAACAGGAAGCAACTCTAATTCCCAGAGGTCATAYAGCAACTGCTTAAAGTAGAAATAGTTTCTCAGCTTTAGGTTGGAATACTGTAAATTCTGTTTAAAAAAATGAAATAGTGGTAGTTTTGGTCAGTTTGACTGACCCCTGAATCTGTGCCCAATTTTTCTTAATTCATAATACTACACCTGAGTAAAAATGAGCATACAATATTACCAAATCAACAGTACTGACTCTAGAAGGGGACAAGATAGAACAAGGTACATAAATAGGACTCAGATAACTGTGAAACACCTAGTTGCAAAACTGCAGGACAAAACTCCTGCAGAGAGGCCTGTTGCCCCAACAGCAGTTTTCAGCATAAAGCATAACAACTATAGGCACTTTTATGACAAAAAATAGAAAAGATAATATAATCACTTGCTGCAATACACTAGCAAAATGAGTGAATTCTGCTTAGTTCTTTCAAGGGACAGCTACAAGAGAAAACACTAGCAGGAACAAGCGGTAGGATAAGACTTATCACAAAGACAGGTGTTGATGGTCTCCTGATTAGCAGGTCAGGAAGACCCTAGTGCACATATTCCTTCAACCTTTGCAAAAATCAGACCATGAAACAAAGGGCAGTGATTAAGTCCTGAGACACAGAGTTTGGCCAGGATGGAGAGACTGATCAATTTAAGCTTCTAAAGGGTACAAAAAGACATATCTACAACTAGCATATGGTTGCCACCTAAGCAGCAGCCAAGGAACTGAGAAGATGCAAGGAGAACTTTACAACTGGTGTTCTCTTATCCTCTGTGTCTTCATGAGGAATACTAGAGAGACTGTGAGACCACCAGGATAAAAGCATTTCAGTGCATACATGCTGGGCAGACTACTTGGAAACATGTCACGGTGATAGTGAGTACATGGATATGAGTGAGTAAATCAATTTTGCACCAGTTTCGTTTGGAAATAAGATCACCTTCCTCCCTTGTAATATCTCCCTTTGACAGYTGCAAAGGTGTTGCTACAATATTGCAATGTTAATTCCTGCAAACCAATAACAAAACTCTCAAAGGAAGAAGATAATAAGATTTGGCCTTCTGATTTCCAGGGCACTGATTTACACTATTGCAAACCTACATACGCTTACATATGAGCCTACTTTTTAAGAAAGATATAACAGAATCTGGTATCTGATATACCAAGATTCTGCTGTAACAGATAAATCCATATCCACCATACAAACTTTTAGAAACTTAAAGTTAGTAAGTTCTTATTAGTGTTCAGAATTTATTTCTAATGTCTGGTATTATTTTCATATGCGTATATATGAGCACATACAAGGCTTAGAGATTGAAAGGAACCATTTCAAAAGGTATGTATTTATAACAGAGAAGAGAGTAACACAAAGGATGTGTGAGTAACACACAGAAAATAAATTTGGATTTAAAAAGTTATCATTTCGTTTCCTAAAGCCAACAGTTCAAGCTGTCACTTGCTATTCTAACATGAAGATATTGCTTAAATACACTTAAGATTTCTCAGCTGGAAGTGGGAAAATACTTTTTTTTTTGGGGGGGGGGGGTAGGGGGGATGACAGCAGAATATATTATAATACCCAAAAGTCAGGAAGTTTGTGAATCAGGAATTTTGAGACAGAAATATAATTTGGGAATTGTAATTTGCACTTCATCCCAACTGCTAAATCTAATCACATGATACATCTGTTGTCATCTAGAGTGAGTTGGAGGCACAGGTTCAGGTGCTCCTTTTTCACATGCATATTGCCACGCTTGCACATGGAAATTGTGCAGAGATAAGAAGAGAGGRAAAGATTTTTCCACTCTATTTCCCTCACTGACTTGGCTCCATATGTTACTGAGAGTCAAAGATAATCTGGCCCCTCATTTTAACTTGCAAAGTATGTAAAGCTTTCAGAAAATATACTGACAATATTTTTATGTTTTATCCTAACATCATTTTGATTTAAGGAGGCTATCTTTAAGGTAAAGCCTATCATGAAAATTTTCAGAACTTTGACTGTCTGTAGTTGTAAACTTAATGCTGCATTAACATTAATATTTCTATTCATTTTCCTTTAAAAAAGAAATGAAAATTATTAATATATGTACCTTTATTTCTCCACATGTTTAAAGGTATCCATAATTCTATAAAGTTCCACAAAAAAGGAGATCAAAATCATTTTAATATTTACTATTTATGTGTAATCACCTACTGATATAAATAATTCTCATAAATAATTCAACCAACTTTTAAAAAGTAGAATATTACATTAGTATTTCAATTTTGTATACTTTTTTGAAAATTTTTATCAGAATACTATTTTTGAATAGGGAAAGCTAAGCAAGCAGAAATTTCCAGTTTCTATGAACAGAAATCAAAATCTCAAACCAATTTTACATGTTGTATGATTTCTTGCAAAAAATATTTCCATGTATTTTCATGCTTCATGAATATTTCATCATTTAAAACTTAAAAATGAAAACATACTTTGCTGCATTTTTCTGGAATATAAAATGACTTACCTGACTGGTTTGAGATATGCGACGTGTTCGATTATAGAGAGCCATGGAGTCTCCTTCCCGTGTTCTTTCAATCCTCCATCCCCATGCCAGCATGGTTTTCAGTGATTCTTTTATTGGCCATCGATAAATTTCTTTCTCCTAGGAGAATATACAGGCAATAATTACTGTGTTAATTCTGTAGCTCTATAGAGTGAAACATGAATATTGAACTTTTGCCTGGCTATACTGAGATGCAAAGTAATCTACCAAAATCAGCCCTTATGGCAAAAGCTCACAGCAAAGAAGGAAATAAAATGCAGATGATCACAAGGGTAACAGTGTTAATGTGTTAATGGCATGTTCAGCTATCATCGCTCAAAGGTGARGCAGCTAATTATCATGAGTAATAGGTGCTTTGTCTACTACAGGAAGCAAAGCTCAAAATTATAGACTCATAGAAAAGTCGATGTTGCAATGGACCTCAGAAGGTCATCTGGCTCAACATTCTGTTGAAAACATGGCCTTAAATTAGGCTGTCCAGTGCTCTGTCAAACCAAGTCCCTCCAGTGAGGGAGYTTTCACCACTTCTCTGGGCAACATATTGGAATATTTAATTGTTCTCATGATGAATACTTTTTTCTTATGTCCAGAATCTTCTGAGCAGCTTACACCTGTTGCCTTTGTCCTGCCACTGTGACAAGAATAGCTCCATCTTCTCTACAACTACTTCTTAGGTATTAGRAGACTGTGATTAGATCACACTTTTTTTTCTTTAGGCTGAACAAACTCTTTCCTTCTTTCTATATCAAGCTTTCCAGCCTTCTAATCATCTTCATAGTCCTCTGCTGRCAAACCTAGCTCCTCACTAACCAAGCAGGCACGCCTGCCTGATCTCACTGYAAAACCGTAATGGTGACATGACACTTCGGCTTCATCACAAGTTAGGTTCAGCCAAGAGAGAAAGTAGCTTGAGTGGCCTAGCTATTGTACGATAAAACCCCGCTTGTCTCCTCTTGAGATCTCAGAGGAAGAGAACAATCACGCCTTAGCTGCTGCATTCTAAATTAAAAAGAAAGTGATGTAAACATAAGGTGATACACTCAGAGGGAAAGAAGCAATCTTTTAATCACACTGGATCAAGAAGAATGAACAAATTCCTCACCTTTTCGGACAATAATTTATATTGTTTCATTAATGGTTGCACTTTTGCAGACTCAGAATATGTTTCACCATATACCCATCCATTGGCAAACTGAAAACAGTAATAGAAAAAAAAATATATAAAAAGTGGGGAAGAGGGTAAATTATGAAAAACCTTATTTTTATTTGTGCAAATGAACTAAATAATGCTTCTGCGGGACTATTTTCTTTCTTAAATTTCCTTCTATTATTTTCTCAACATTATTGTCAGTCCTGCTTTGTCTAGTTGTAGCAAAACAAATTATGTAAAACGCTATCTTTTGAAAGTCAATGACTACTTGAAGTAAACAGTTCAATTCATTTTCTTTCTTGATTTCCTTAGAGAATGAGCCTTGATTTACACAGAACACAATACTGKTTTACATTTAAGGAGCAGTTTCTAACATCGGACACAGAAGCTACACAGAGACACAGAATTCCTAAGGATTTTTTGGTTTAAAAAGTKAAATTTGGAATCAGTAAAACTACAGTTAGCAAGTATATTTACTCAAAATTCAACAATAAAGAAATGGTGAAACGCCAGTATGAAATACTCAAATGCACTTACASAACTACTCCAAAAAATGTAATTCAAGAAAATATAAACTTGTATCTTACAAATACCAACTTGTAATCTTATGAAAAATAATAACAGTCAGAGTAAAATCTTCTTAAGATTAAAAGGATACACATAAAAGTTCGTATTCTGTTTTAACAGGAATATAGCTATTACCTTTTCCATTGACCATTTATCATGAGAGTGTTCTGCATATTTGTTAATGAAATAGTCTAGCTTTTCAGGGATTGTAATGCTGAAAGTGAAGGGAAAAAGTCATTAAGGGGAAAAAGTCATTATATTCCAAATGCTAAAATGTGAATGGTATTGCTTTGAAGAAAACTTTCAAATAAATAATTAGCAGCATAGAAATACATGCAAAATACCTTACTGTCCTGCTTTCCTCATAAACAGTTTGCTTCAAGCCCCACTTAAATCAAGGGAAAGAATCTAATTTATTTAATGAGTGCTGAATGAGGACTACAGCTGTTACAGGATTTTTACCTCTAACACACATGTGCAGTGAAAAAACAATAATGTTACCCACTACTCATGGGGGGGGGGGTTGCCATGTTTTTCCTACTAACATTCATGTTCCTAAGATTAAAAATATAACTATGACCTGTAGTTTCAGAAACACAGTCCTAACTTATTATATATGTCAGTTATAAACTAGCTATGCTACCGATCCTTTTTGAAGTATGCTATATATACATTATATATTCCTATAAATTTCAATATATAACTGAAGCACTGTAACTTATGACAATTCAAAACTTATATACTCAAGACTTCTTTTTCCAACATCCCAATGAACTGCTGAAAAAATTAGCAATATGCTTGAGAAAATGAGTATACAAATAAATACACTAGTGCCTCAACAATACACTGCTGAAGCTGAGATTTCTTGAGCAATAAAATACAAGCAGCTATCTTAACTGTCAAACAACAGAATTCTTTTCCAAAAATCATGTACTAAATATCAGKTTTTTTCTGCATCTGCATTCTTATAATTGAAAGTGCTTCTTGCTCTTTTCTGAAATAGCAACATTTTCCCATCTACGACATAGAATTTAGGCAGTGACAGTGCTGTACTGCCATCTACCGGAAACGAGGTGAGTCTGGTTTTTAGTTTTCAGTCATAAGATGGGAAAAAAGTGGAAATGTACAACAAAATGATCTCATCTACAATCAAAGTAACAGTCTGCAAGAGCCTAACCGCATAGAAAATAGATAGAGGCCATAAAATATTTATGTAACATCACTAGCAGTTTTTTATTGTTCAAAGGTGTGGAGGGGCAACTCTAATGATATTATAATACTTTGCATAAATTCAGAAACATAATAAATGGGAGCTACAATAAGGTCATATCATATGTAGCTTAATTTAAATAAGGCTAAGACTGGTAAGCACCGGAATGCAGGAGTGGCATGTAAAAATAACACAGGACAGGATAGAAGCAATTCTGAAAGRAGTAGTACTTTCTTTGTCCTGAGTCATCACAGAATTTGGAAATGAGAACCACAGTAATTGATGACTTGGGTAATGTTAGGTAGCATTTTTTGGAACTACTGAATGTATTCTGGCTATCTACTATATTTCTCTGAAATGAAATCAGAYAAAGTCATCTTCAATTAATCTCTTAAACGAGAGTAAAATATCCTCATTAAATTTTGCTAAATCTTCACCTATTTTAAATATAACTTGGGTGAATGAATTTTAGTGGGGACTAACATGATTCCTATATTCCAGGCCACATTATGGCTTCTCCTACCATTTTACAATGTCCATGTATGTACCAGCACAGTGAATCAAAGGTGTCAGTCAACTGAAGGAATTCTGTCTCCTGAGTGTTAATACAGACAGATTGCCCACAAAGGCAATTGGAACAGATGTCCTACAAATGGTATATAGATATAGTGCATAATCTCTCTGCTGGAAGACTATTCCATACAGAGCAGGAGGTGGCTCTGGCTGTGACCAAAAATCAGRAAATGAGGAACCCTTTCAGATGTGTGTTTTGTCTGGCTAATGTGCAGTCAGAGTCTGACTGCTCAGAGAGAACAAAGATCTTCTTGCCTGCTTCCTCATCATTCAGAGTAAAAAGACACTATATAAATATATGATCAAAATCAGCGTCTGTAGATATACTATCATTCACAGGCACTGGAATTAGCATCTTGGCTGTTGTTAATAATGACAGGAATTATTTCTCTAAATGTGTATTTCTTKCTTTAAAGACAAGATCTCCATTTTATCTAAACGATGAGTGTTCAAAACAGGCATGAATAAAAACCGTAACTTCACATCATACCCAGTAACAGATTCCATCCCTCTTTTTACCCACACAGGGTACAAATTAGGTGCAACAATGTAATTCCTTACTTTGAGGTATCAACAGGTTGAGGGTTAAAATTCCCATCTGAATCCATTGAAGACTGTTTTTCCATCGTACTGACATAGTTTGATTCCATATAGTCTGGAGGTAAGGCCCCTGCAACTGCACTCAGACAAGGCAAGGCCAGTTTGAAGAGTTCTTGTTCATACTTCTGTGGAACACACAAGGTAGAGAGAGAGCAGTGAATGGAAGCAACCAACATCCTTGCTGAAGCTGACATAGCTATAGGTGAAACCAAGCAGCCATACAATGRCAGAAATTGAATTTCTGTTCTGCAAATAAAAGAAATTGATGGCACATAATATACTATATACTAAAGATAAAGCTAGGCTCAAGTCTTGGTCTTGCTGAAGTAAATGGAAAAAAATACTAACTTCAATGGGAGCAAGACTAGGCACTTTGCAGGTATCTGGGAAGAGAATACAGCACAAGAATATTCACATCCTTTCTAAATATCTGGATTTGCAACAAAACTATCATGAAGTTGTAACTAGATTGCTTAAAAATACCCACAGAATTAACAATAAATACATCATGAGGGCTATTATCAAACTYTTGTCCAACATAGCATTGAGTCAGGGGTGATCCACTATTAAGCAAAGGATTGTGCTCTTGATTTAAGGATGTGTAGTATGTGAGGTAGGAAAATGCAGCCTTCAGTAATATGCAGATGCTTGAATTTGCTTTTGGGCCCAGACATTTAGTTGACCTGTACAGATATACTCCAAGATTATTTCAACAACTACATGTAATTTTGTAATGAGCACACAAAACAGTATACTTACCTTATGGCAGGAGCCATAAGAATTAAAGAAGAATGAAGAATTAAACAGGAAGACTTATATTTAATAAAGTTATATTTTTCCCTTGAAGGTGGATAATGCAGGGTTGATAAAAGCTAGGTAAAAATAACAGATTTTTTTCTTTTTAAGTTACYCAATAAGGTTTCTAGTAATAGTTGGATATTAAAATGAATTACCTTTTGAGACAASGCATCAAAAATGCCCCAGAACAACTTTCTGGATAAATGAAGTTCTTCTTCTGATGCAGCACCAAAGTTACCCCATCCACCTGGTAAACAATAATACTTCCAGCATCTTTCATAATGATTTGTCAGCAACTAAAATAGAACATATTTTGAAAGCAAATAATTGCTTATGTTCTTCAGTTAAGGCACTCAACCACTACACAGACACTGCCAGAGCAATTTAATTTCTAACTTTTATCAAGAGTTACATGTTCTGAATCCTCATGCTGTGTATTTATCTAATTTTTAATCCCCGGTGGATATTGCCACAAAACAAGCAGTTTTTACGCTACTGGCATATGCAAAAAACATGTGACAGAGAAGAATTTTTCTCCTACAMCATCAGAACCTCATCAGCTCCAGGAAAGTCAAGAATTCACTTCAGTCAATGAGTCCCTATTCCAAATACTGCTATTATATGGGTAAGACAGTAGAATCGTGATTTAASCCAGCTTCCGATTATTATTAGCATGTCTGGAAGCCATTCAACAGAAATTCCCACTGCAGTAAATCTTCTCTTCTGTGATCTATAAAACATGTCATCAGCCTATCTTATCTCCCTCTAATATAAATGGCAGAGGAGCTTTATTCCCTCCCTCTCCATTGATTACATACATATACCAGTATGTTTTCTCATAAGTGGTTACAAAATTTCAGATTATCATGGACTCATATGGTGCGAGGACCTGCTAGTAAGTACCTGCCAAATGAAAACTTCATAAATTTTCCACCTAATATATCTACTATGCCCCCAAAGTCAAGAAGAGATGGAAAAAAAATAATTAAAAATCTCTCACTGAAGGCAATGCCAAATGAGAATGAATTTCTAACAATAGCAAAATATGAAAATCTAGTCCTACTCTTAATTCAGGGGCAGATGTAAGAAGYTTTTCCTAAGGCACAGGATGCTATTTCTTAAAAATCAGACTTTATTTTAACAATCCCTCAGAGAAAAAAGCATCTTTTCAACATCATCTTGCAAAGCACGTTARCAAAATATTACAAGTCACAGCTCGTCGACAACTGCTAGGATCCTCTTTTCTCTAGTCAGAACACATACCAAGATGTAAAAACACAGATATTCATAACATAAATAGAAATAAGGACAATAATTAAAAAATAATAATGAAGTGTGGAAGCAAGGATTTCAATAACCAAAAATATAAACTCACTGCTTCGCAATTCCCAGTTATGTGTTTCACAGATAAAAAAAGAAAAAAAAAAAGGATCCATATAATACATTTTCATATCTTCAGACTTAAGGAACTATTATCTATGCTATCAGATGATTAAGGAAAAAATAGAGACAAGAAATCACACACGTATATAATGTAAAAAGACGGAAGTTTTATTATTTATGTAGAATCACTGAGATCTTATAAATATGGYCTTCATGAGTCTAAGAGCTATTTGAAAGCTTTCTTTCAAAACAAATTCTATTACACAATGGCTKTGGGACAAAATGTGACTGCTAATATCTAATTTATTTTTTAATCCAGCCAGGAATAAAGGCAGGTTTACTCTTAGAGTTGTCCYTGATGACACACTGAAAATGTCTTAGAGGCAATAAAAACAAGGCAGCCCTGTTCTAGAAAATTCACACAAAATTATACAGGAGAAGCACCATAGATTTAAACTTACACGCTGCCTTAATGACATTGATTTGTAGACACTAGGACAGATATTCATAACAGATAGCATGTTATTCTTTCTTAGCTATCTTGAATTCCTCCTTTCCTTCCATCCCTTCTCAAGTCTCCAAAATTACATCTTCGGAACTATGACTGAATTTGCAGTTTTCTCTTTGGAATTAAAACAACTATCATCTGTTTGGTAGCACAAGCATATAGGCACAGTACTTTCAAATCAGAAATATATTAGCAGATGTATGCAATATTCCATTATTTAATCACTGAAAACCMGTTTATTGTCAGTGAGATCTTAGCAAAGTTCTGAAAATATCTTAGGTAAAGACTTAACTTTCCTCAGAAGCACCTATTACTCGTTCAGGTATCAGTGAACAAAATTGTTTGCCTTGGCTAATGCTATGGTTCTCCTTACATCTATGTTCCTCTCCTGAAGCCTAGCTTCCCTATAGAAGGAACCTAGCTATTATTTCCTTCCTGTTTGGTTCAGCAATACAGAAAAGTCATTATGGTAAAGACTTTCTAGGTCAAAAACCCTGCTGTCCTAGATGAACAGATCTCTCTCTCTCAAAAAAAAAAAAAAAAAAGAAAAGAAAAAATAAAGAGCAATACCCAAGCAGAGAGAGCCAAGTGCCTTGCAATATTGTTACTTAGTTGTTCCAACACATTAGATGTCAGAATACATAAGACACCCATCATGTGCAGTATACTAAATTATCAACTGCTATTCTCACATATAAGTATTAAAGAATGGCTGCTCTAGCACCTTGAGTTTGATTGAACACTTCTAGGGATACACAACTGAATTCTGGCCTTAGGAAAGGTAAGACCATGCAGCAGGTCCTGGTTGAGACTAGTGATTCCAGATCCTCATCTAAGGTCAGAGACCATGATCTGGCTAATATAAATCCGCATAATTCTGATCAGTATTCTGACAAAGAAAATGGACATAAAACGTAATTAATCCTGATCTGTGACTTTTAAAGAAGAGAGACTAATTAAATAAGAAAAGAAGAAATGTCCTGTCCAGAGCTATGCAGGGAAAGCATTAGAAAGGGCTGCTGAAAATTAARGTGGGAAATGATACATTTCCTGCCAACCGAAATCCAAGGAATCTTTAAAGAGTGTATCATTTCAGTAAGGAAACAACACATCCTTCCTGTGGATTAGGAATCAGAATCAAATGATATGGAGAAATCTTTAGGGGAAGAGAACAAAACTGAAGCTTAATAACAAATACGTACGGCTCATTTGCAAGCACAAACCATAGAAAAAGACTCCATTTTCTGAGGACAGGGAAAATCAACATAAAGTTAGGATATATGGAGATTATTAATTGCTGTCTTTTGCATTGAATTCATCTTTCTTCTATTTCCAAGGATTTCTGATTCCTCTATTCTGTTTCCATGTAAGTTTTTTTTAAAATAGTGAGAAATACAGAAGTAAGGATTTGACATGGGCCTAATATTTCTATACGAATGGGTGTAAATTATACTGGTTTCCTGCCAGCGTAGTAACTTACCTCTATGAACAATGGCCTATTTTGCAGATTGGAGTTAAGCTAACACAGAACACAGAGAATATTCCCTGCACAGTTTTTGTTGCACCTTCTTAGAAGGAATGTTACTAAGAATAAAATACATGTTTACCTTGAGAGGCATCTTTGCATGTTCATTTAATAGAGGGACATCAAATACTAATCTTCTCAGCAAATGCTGCATCATGGAAGGCCTCAACTGCCTGAAAGCAGATAATTTCAAAAGAGTATACAACATGGTTTCATGTAAATAATTAATAAATACATTAAAGTAACCTGACATTTCTACACCATTAAAATTTTTCAAATACATAAAGCAACAGGGATTTGCTTGTGGTACTACTGAAAGCATGCCCAAAGGAGAGTACACAAGTGCACCTCAAAAAAACCCTTCTGAATATGCAAATCACATATTTTAAAGAAGCACAGAGAAAATATCTGATCTATAGACAGAGATGAAGTAAATCAGGAAAGAAAAATCTGTATTCTGTTATTGTACATATGATTATCATGCCCATAAAAAAACACTATAATGTAAATTTCTTGCCATACATCTTGATGGTGCTTAAGAATATCATATATAGTAATAAGGACATATGAGTGTTAATTCTTTGGATGTACTAAACAAGAACATACAGCAGCAGGCACCAACTRAAAAGACAGAAGAAACAGTTATAATACGTATGTTAGAATGGCAAGGATATTATACCGTCCCAGATGAACAGCAAATATTGGCACTGGTTCATTTTATTAGTTCTTATCAAGTTCATGTACATAAAATGATCAATAGCATATTTTATAAAGAACTGCTGCACAGTACTTTTTTTCCCCCTCTAAACTACAAAATTACAATCTACTATATAAATGTGCCTGTCATTTCCAAACAAATTGCCACATTACAAAAAAAATCATTTACACTGAAATGTTCAGAACAGCTCTGGTCACTTAAAAGCCTAACTTCCTCTAGAACTTAAATTCCTAACTGCCTAACTGACTTCTGAAAATTGAGCCTCTAGGCTTATAAAAAAATTTGGATAATAATCAACTGTATTTGAGACTGCAGAGGGCAAGATGAAATTCATCCTRTAAGTGTCAAAGATGAGGTACAATAATACCAGCCATTGACTAGAATTTCAAATTTAACGCTTAGCAGAATTAAATGTTTATATAAAACTATGTTCTAGTGATCCTCAACAATGCTGCCAATCTGTGTGGATAAAAAAATAATWAAAAAAATCAAATGGCACTTCAGTAGCTGTAGATACTGAATTACACAGCTCTAGAGCTTTCTCTTCTTGCAGTTTATCCTCTTAGTTAATTACCAAGTTTCACACTTTAAAAAGTCAGTAATAGCCAAATAACTGAGGAATGCATAGAAGTGATTAATAACGTTGTAAACTAAATACAGTCAGCTCACATTTCTGTGCTGCCAAGAGCCTTTCCTTACCCACAGATAGAGAGTAAACACTCTTCGATGGAATCTCGCTGAGCTTTGGTAAGAGAGCAGCCTTTTGACAGTCTGTACACGGTATGTAATAAGGAATCAATGAGGGAAGCATGGTGCTCTGTGCCAGCAAAAAGAGGAGCACATCTGGTCAACAAAGGCAAGACGGCAGTGCAAAGGTATCGATTCAGTGCCAAAGCCATATCTGTAGCACTTAAAGCAGCCTATGGAATAAATGACACACAAATTAGATTTGTCTGGTAAATGCTGTCACAAATTAAAAGAACTTTTTTATTTTTTGTTTTCCTTCTGTAGTAGTTACAAAAAGGGAAATTTCCATAACACACAAATGGGAGCTTGATATTTATTGCAAGATGGGTGCCAGCTTTCTTTTCTGATTTTARAATCTTTYCCCAGGTAACTTYTTTTTTTGAATGAATGAATGAAAGCATGATGAATACCATAAAACTGCACATGAAAGATAAAGATTCAAAAACAAAAATAATTTTCAAAAATATATTTAAAAATGTTGTAGTTGCTTAACAGAGCACTCAAAAATCATAAAATACTAAAGTCAAGTTTGCACTGGCAAAATCCAGTTGTTTTGCCATGGTATGAWAAAGCCTCAATTTCATCCACAAATGCTCTCCTGCTCTACCTTAAATAACATAATATTTTCTAGAAAAATATTTAAATAGAAGGTCAAACGAGGAAATCAAAGTCCACTTCTTAGCCCTCATACACAGTCTCTAAATTTGATCTTTCTGTATCAAGTTAGCTAAGAAAAAACTAGATGCAAAGAAGACTGACAGAAAAAAAAGAAGGAAATTTTAAGAAGGAATTAAAATACTGAAGAATTTCCACAAATCTCCGCAGAGGAGCACTTTAATGCTAAATCTCTGGACAAGGCTCTCAGTTAGATGCTTTCTGGCAACTGGTCTGATTTTGATTCTACATCACAAGCTCAGAAGTTCTCCTGAAGACATAGAATCTCTTCTGGATATAGTATCAGTGTGAGTTCCTTACAAAGACAGCATCATTCTAGAGAACGCCTCTTCACTGCTCTTCAAAAATTTTCAAAGTTCAGCAGCACCAGGCAGCTCATACAGCATTGAGAAACACAGAAGGATGAAAAAAAAATATATTCTTCTAGCAGGCAAAAGAATGCTGCAGTGTTCAATCAGATAACGGAAGTGGAATACCAACAGACTTAAACCCTTACTGTATCTAACGAAGCAGCAGCACGAAGGTCTGGCAGAAAGCCAACTTCAAGAAGATGTAGAAGAAAATCCTGGTCCTCAATTCCATAGACCCTGTCAAGGAACAAAACCATGGCTGCCTTGTGATCTGGGCAAAACCCCGCAGACATGTCAGGTTCCACCACAGTACCATCTAAAAGGAAGAAATAAGACTTCAGTGACAAGGCTCATCCTACACCAGCAGACTAGGCAGTCATGCTACTTCTGGACAGAGTTTCTGAGCCTCTGTTAACATCTGCCCATCTTCTCCACAGCTTTGTTACACACAGGCAACAAATCTGTAGTTAACTGAAAAGGAACTGAAAACAAATGCATAAGGTAAATTCTACCCAGACAGACCCTGAAGTCCATGTATGCTTTTTTTGTTCATATATTGTGTACCATGGGATTCGTACCAGTTGATGCTCTAATATGATAAGAAATATCCAAAYATTAATTTGTCTACAGAACTACCTCATTCTTAGAAGAAGCAAACAAAAGGTAATAAATAGAACAAATCTATATCAAATACCCCAGGAATGCAGCACTGGTGAGCATGTAAAGTATGATAATGAATTAAAACTGTGGCAAATAGTCCTCCATAATTGAAAACTTCTGAAATATCTGAAAGCAATTCACAGAAATATTTTTAAGTTTTGATACTTCAATTTTGGAAACCAAATAATCCATTCTATATTTACAAACTGCTCTCTATATAAACTGCTATTTAGATATCATTTTTCTATAACTTGACTACTTGAATATATAGRGATAATGATATAATTGATTGATTTATCACTTCTGCTGTAACTGAATTGGGCATTCTTGTTCTATTAAGYCCCTATATAAATGATGTTGCATTTATAATACTCTCTCTCAAAACATCTAAAAAAGCAGACATGTCTTCTTTCCCTTTTATGTTGATGCTTACTTCAGCTCCCACTT
Organism: Rhea americana; assembly: GCF_003343005.1. Classification (NCBI taxonomy): domain Eukaryota; kingdom Metazoa; phylum Chordata; class Aves; order Rheiformes; family Rheidae; genus Rhea; species Rhea americana. Next base: position 2,115,429 of record NW_028185450.1, read on the forward strand.
TTGCAATGGATTCTATGTAGGCAGAAAATGAATGTTTTCTTTAGTGTGCATCTGCGTATGTATGCTTCACAGAATCACAGAACTAGTCCAACCCCCCTGCTTAAGCAGGGTCACCTAGAGAGGCTGCCAGGACCCTGTCCAGATGGCTTTTCAATTTCAGCCTTTCTTCATATAAGAGATGCTCTWGTCCCTTAATCATTTGAGTGGCCCTTTGCTGGACTCACTCCAGTGGTTCCATCTCTCTCTTACACTAGGGAGCCCAGAAATGGACACAGCACTGCAACTGGRGCCTCACCAGGGCTTCACCTATAACTTCACTATAGTTGCTGAACAACAACTCTGGTATCTTAGTAAGATCTGCTAGAAACAATTAATAGGTTTAGGACAGCAAAAGCTAAGGATTACATTATCAAAAAAAGAGACTGGAAATTTTCTTTAACAATTTAGAAAAATAGGAAGTATGCATTCACAGAATTCTTTTTAAAGCTGTAACAGATTTTCATGATATCATTGAAATGAATGAGATTTATATCAGCGATTCAAATGCACAGAAATATTGTATATAGCATATGTTTATGAAATTTTGGAACACATACGACTTTTCTTCCAATTCACATTATAAATAGTTTAATTCCTAGAACATTTTGAAATATTGAGAAAAATATGAGCATCAATATACAGTCAATTTATAAATAGTAAGAGTGGGATGAGAGAAAAAAGAAAGCATAACAATCATCTTACCTTTAGCTATGGTCGGCATGTGGAAAGGAATACTAATTACGCCCACCAAATCTTCCAATGGAATCAAAGACCGTAGAATTGATCTGATTCTAATCGCTTCCCCTTTACCTGCATGGATTAGCTAATAGAAAGATAAAAAATTAATAAGGTCTTATTTTTACCTTTTATTTCTGTTCATGTTCTAGAAATTTTCCAAACCACAGATGCACAAGATTGACTATTATATATTTATAATTAATAATATAAATTTCACACAATCTGTATTTATTTGATGTGTTCTGCATGTAAAATCTAGAAATTTAGGATCTAGTACTGTTAAAGAAAGTTGGTGAACAAAGCATCAAAATATAGCTGGGGGAAAGGGGAAGAGTGGCCTTTCAGACATAAAATGGTAGTTTTGCTGTCCCAGCTGAAAAATAACACTTTCAGGTATCCCAGTTCTTGTTCTGCTTTTTGTCTTTGCTTATTAACAATGGAGGAATAGAGAGCAAAAACAAGACTTTTATTATATAAACAAACATACAGTTAGCTTGTAATATGATATCGCTCCCTCCTCAAGTTACCCATTTCTGCACTAACCTGATACTGATCTACGTGAACTGGGGCAGATTCCAGAGTAAAATAAGAAACTATGGATAATTTAGGAGAATTTTTGAAGAAAAAGGAATGTATTTTGAATCTTAACCTGAACAAATATTTTCAAATAGCCCCCACTGTTAGGATATATGTGTTAAGAGCTGGGTTTTTTATAGCATGAATGTCTAATACTGTGTACATCTAATCCCTAAAACAGTGACACCTTGTCTTTGATCAGGATTTGTAATTGGAATAAAGATTATGAGATACTGATATGTATTTTGGGGGACAATGCTTATTTCCATGTTTTAAAAGAATGCCCTGTCATATTAGCCCCTTTTATATGCAAGTCAAATAGTCTGTTTAAATATGCATATGAAGACAGTAGAACCACAGTTTAAAAATCACTGTACACCGTCACAGTAAACAGAGAAATCTGAAGAGCTTGATGGTCACAACAGTCAAACAATATTCATGAAAGAATGTTGTTGAAGACCAACTTGCCCCACGGAACAGCATTACGAAAAGGAAGGGAATACTTCCTTTTGAAAGAACAACTTCTGAACAGCTTGCAGAAGTTCCTTGCAAATTAGCAGATGAACACAGGTACATTGAGATATTATGTAGTCCTGCTACTGCTTTAATACTTGATAACATGTATTACTGTGAAAAAGCCAAAGAGCAAAACACCAAACCATCAGTAAAACTATTCCTTCACTTTTCAATGCATGAAGACAGGAAACTTACATGCATTTCAGGGGCACAACGTCCTAAGAGATCAATCAAAGCTGCATAAAAGGTCATGATGGCATTTCCCATGTGAATAGTGTCATCTTCCTGCTCTTCCATTTCACTGGAATTCATTATAGTTGTTAAAACAAACAAAAAATGAAAGAAAACACACAAAAAAGTTTTTACATCAGCAATAAACATACAAAACTTGCTCACAGCTGCAATGGTTTATACATAGTGGCTTCTTGATAACCAGTGAATTTACAGTGGACTAACACAGAATGGAATTTGTCCGTGAGAGATTGCAGTGACATCTGCATTGTTACCATTTATCTGTCTCATTTTGTAATAGAGGATTGATACAATATTTAGAGAAAGTTGCTTAAAATTAGCAGTGCAGAAGAAGCACTATTTGGCAGAAGACAAATTTCTACCTTCCTTAGAATCCAAGGAGGAATTCAGTTAATAATTCACATGTTAAAACCAACAGGTCATTTCATTTCYAGGATTTTAAAACAAATAAACAAAAACTATGGCAATGTAAGCAATTCCACTGCACCTACAGGGTTTTACTAGATCCATTACTTGGAGAAGGTCCATCTCTTGTTGGATCTTCCGATATTTGTATTGCTTCCTCCATGGCAGCAAGTAACCCATTGCCTCCTTCTCCTCTTAGAGCTGGACCAAAACATTCAGGTCGACGGATAAGCAGCCTGACTACAACATTCGCGTTCTCCTCCACGCTCTCGCCTGTTACACAGAACAAATATCATGATTCAAGGTTACATCAAAAAGATTTCTAAATACAATCAGGTAAAAGTACTGAAACATGCTGTATGCATCAGCAGACTTAACCAAAACATGGGTCTTTGGCTCTCTGTCTAGCATGAATTTTACCTTAAAAAGATTTAGGAGTCTTTGTTCCAGTTACAAAAGAGGTGTCACCATTTTAAAGACCAAAGAGGCKACGTGATCTGTGAAATGGACATCTAAGTTACTGCATGTTTTGCATGATTCTACTCTTTCTGCTATCTGTCCTTTAAATTTATGGTATTCCATGAAGCTGGCTTGTATCTCTACATTAAATGAAAAACTTCAAGCAAATATTCATTCAAATGTTAGAGGAAATTATAAAATTGGTAGGTTCCTACACTACCATTGCAAAAAACAGCAAAACGAAGAAAATCCAAATATCGCTCTCCTTCAACTGGATTCCATCCAATGTCTGGGTAGCCTTTAGAAACCAGCAAAGGACAACTCTGCAACCCACATCCAGCCAAGTAGCGAACCACCTAAAAACAAGGTAAAATGAAAAAGACATTTAATGTGAAAACAAGGAGAAGCGCAGATCGAAGGAAAGTATCCTCATATATTGCCTCTGATTTGGCTTCCACATTCCAGATATTATTTTGGGAAAATCAGAAGAGCAGCACTTCCCAACCTTTTCTTACTTCTGCCACCATGAATTACAAGACCTCCCCTCTCTTGATTCACTACATCTCATATCTCTTCCAACCCTGAGTGAAAGAGATAAACTAATCAATTTTGTGGCACTCTCCTTCTACACTCCATCTTTATTTGAAAACATATCTTCATATATGGCAGAGAGGTCTACCCTTTTATTTTAACTTTTCCTTTCACTTGTTTTCTTTCTTTCTCTTTTAATACACAGCACTCACATTCCCTGTAATTCAGAGCTATCATTTCAGTAAGAGTTGCTGTTGGTTCTCTCCTTGCTGTGTTTTAAGAGTTGTAATTATAGCCTTTAACTAGTTCAGACAGGTTCTTTCTGCTAAAAATTTATAGGAATCATTGGTCTGAAAATGTCCTTTTAAATACACATGGTTCACCTTTCTACTCCAAGGAAGGCTCATCTACACTTGCATCAGTCCTCACGGATGTTTTCCTAGGGAGGCTTTTGTAGTATCTCCACAATTAGAAGTCTTTAGGAACAGACTGGACAATGAATTCCACTGTCTCACCTTCTATGAGCAAGTTTTTTTTAATGTCTAACTTGAAATTGTCTTTCAGTCATTTAAGCTGCTTGTCCATTCCTTCTTGCAGCAGCATTTTATATATTCAAAACAGTTATACGTTCTCTTGAGTTTTTTATTCCTTAATCTAATCAACCCCAATTCACTGAATCTTGACTTCTTACTTCCTAGACCTTGAACAATTCTCACTGCTCTTCTTTTGACTTCCTCCAGTTGGTCTATAGTATCCTTGAAGGGTGCAACTCAGCATTCAACTTAACTGCTGCTCAAACAATTTTTGCTCTTCTTCATTCAGACAGTGTATTTTTATATCAGTATAGTCCATTTGCACCTGTCCTTGCTGAGTTACTTCCTATTTCTCTTCATGCTCCATTTTTTTCATCCTCCAGTTCATCAAAATCATTCTGAAATCCAATCCTATTTTTCAATGCATCTGCAGCMAATCCAGTAATGGCTACAATGGCTTTTACCTGGTAGGGATCTGAGTACAAAATTTTGAATCATAGAGTAATTTAGGTTAGAAGGGACCTCCAGAGATCATCTGGTTAAACCCCCTGCTCAGAGCAGGTCTGATCAGTTCAGGGTCACATTCAGTTCAGTCTTGAACACCTCCAAGGATGGAGACTCCACAACCTCTCTGGGCAACCTGTTCCAGTGTTCAACCATCCTCATCATAAAGCTTTTCCTTTCCTTTCCCCACCCCAATATCTAATGGAAATTTCCTATGTTCCAACTCATGCCTGTTGCCACTTGTTCCATGGCCGTACACCTCCAGTGAAGAGCCTGGCTCCATCTTCTCCGTATTCTCTAATCAGACAGTTGTAGACAGCAGTAAGGTCTTCCCTGAGCCTTCTCTTCTTAAGGCTGGACAGGCCCAGTTCTCTCAACTACTTCTCATGTCATATTCTCCCAACTCTTGTCCATCTTGGTGGCCCTCCATTGGACTTGCTCCAGTACGTTAATAATACCTTTCCTGTACTGAGGTGTCTTCCCTTGTCCACAGCACCAGTCATAGAAGGCAACACATTTGTTTGCTCCATAATCTTGCCAGGAACTGAGGTGAGGCTGACCAGTCTTTGGTTCCTTGGATCTCCATTCTTTTTCTTGCCTCCCCCAATTGCCACAACCTTTCAAAGATGATAGACAGCAGCCTTCCAATCACATTGGCCTGCTCCTTAACCCTCTCGAATGCATGCAATCTGATCCCATGGACTTCTGTATATCTAAATGGGTTACGTGCTCCTAACCCAGTCTTCCTCTATGGTAGTACTTCTGCACTTACACAAATTCTGCTAGCAGGCTTACAGACCTGGGAGGCCTGAGGACAAGCTTTACCAGTGAGACAAAAACAGCACTGAGTACTTCAGCGTTTTCCCTGTCATAAGTCACTAGTTCCCTTGGTCCACTATGCAACGGGCTCACATTCTCCTCAGTCTTTCTTTTGCTATTGAGGTGCTTATAGAAAACTTTCTTGTTGTCCTTCACCTCCCTTGCTAGTTTCAGCTCCAAGCAAGCTTGGCTTTCTTGATTCCATTCCTACCAGCACAGGTGATACCTCCGTATTCCTCCCAAACTCATACAAAACACAGTAATACTAAGTAAATGAGAGTAGTTGTTATACACTGGAAAAAAGGAAAAAATTACCCTTTAAAAGAACCTTGTAATTTTTTCCTATACTTCTCTTTTTATGCTCAGCCTAAATTGCCACATGCCCATCTCTGCAAGTTTGGGGATAGCCAACAAAATTGCCACTGAGGAGTGCACATGAGCACAAATGCACAAGAATTCTGAAGCACATTTAAGTTTGAGAAGAAAATATAGATAGATATTTCTATGAATATTTGTTACATATTGTAACAAGCTGGTATAAGGTTTCTAGGAACCCCCATTGCATTATGCATGCATATGCACCATGCATGTCACTATCAAGTGGGAATAACAAAGAAAGATTTTATCAATAGTTACACAGTTCTGTTGGAGACTGCACTATTCCCAAAGTAAGAGCTGCCTTTGAACCAATTCTTGTTGGTTTCATCAGCATATATAACACCCGCAAACTCAATTTAGTTATCTATGCTATCAGCAGAAAGAGCAATCAGATCCTGATAGCTTTCCTGTGAAAGCTATCTAAAATTGCCACGTAACTCTCATCACCTTTGGTCTCGATTACTCCATTCTACCTTTTTGGGGCTTTAACAACTGGAATTCTTCTCCTCTTCAGAGGGGAAAAAGATCTTTGATAAAGTAGCTACCAACCTTTTCAAGATCTGGTTCCCTTAAAGCTAGTGCAAGTTCATTGTTATCCATCACAGATGCTGCTGCAACATCTAAAGGAGTTGATCCTCGCATAGAAGGAGAGGCTGTCAAAATAATATTTAGTTTCAGTAGTAAAAYTATAACAAACAGCAATTTCACAGTAAATATAATAATAAAATCATTAATAAAATACAATATTTTGTCATTAGGTAGTTATTTAATTCATAATAAGTGTTCATAATCAGGACTGGCTGCCTACATTTATCTATGAACCGCCCTATCACAATCAGGATCTTATTCTGTTCCATAATATGATGCAACCAAGCACTGACACTTCCCTAATATCCAAGCATTGCCTGGCTTTTCTGCCAAAAAGCATATCCTTAATTARCTCAGCTTACTCAATGCTGTTGTTAAGGGTTTCTTTACAGTTARCAATACAGTAAAGGATTATGATTTGCACTAGGAAATAGATAAAGTTCAAGATAAATATGGTACAAATGAATGGATGCAGGAAAGCACACTTTTTCAGTATAGAAATTAGCAGAAAGGTTTAAAATTTTGTTTTTGTTTAGAATCTCAAAAGGCACACAAAAATCAGTTATGATATATGTTATCACTTACCAAGCCCAACACTGCTGTTTTCCAATAAATAGCTAAGATGATCAAACATAGCTTTTTGATTCTGCCTGCTAATGCGGCAAAAATAACATAGAAAACGACAGCAGTTTGCCACCATCTTTGGAAAAGTGATTTCCTAAAAGGAAAATAAAAACAGAATAAAGCTAAAGCTCCAAAATAGGCATAAAACCTGCAAAGGACCATGCAACAGCCAGTTAACATACTAGTATTTCTGTATTGTATTCATTCTATCCCTAAGAAGTTATCTGTCTAGACAGACATCCTTGAAATCAACAGGGCTTTCTCAGAAAGTAAATAACTCCTTAAGCCCCACACAACAACTTGCAAGCTTGAAAACAAAGAGCTGGATTAATCCATAAATTCTAGCTTCAAACATGAAAGAATGGTAATATTCAGATTAACAGAGGTTGATACTGCTAAACGATCCTATAAATCTATGTAAGACTCAGTAAGCACATGAAGTGCTATTTGTAGTTTTTCTTTTAAGCATCTAAGACAGCAATACTAATTTTATCTTCCTCTAGAACAGAAAAAAATAGATTCTTCTGGAAACTTAATCAACTATTGTGCTAATGGAAATTAGTAAGAGTTTGTGGTCTCAGTACCTCCAGTGGCTGCTCAGTGCCCTCTGGGTAAAGCTTTGAACAGATATATTCTAAATTTTCTGCCTTCTAACAAAGTGCTTTACCTTGGATTCTCCTCCACCAAGCACATTTACCATCACTTCCATGACTGTCTCGTGCATGCCTAGAGCTCTCATGAGATTTGGATGTTGGTAAAATACTTTATTATTCATGATGTCTCTACAAGAGAACAAAAGAAGAAATCGGATTCAAATGTTATGAATAATAATTTATTTGTTATAAGTTATTTGCAAAGCTGATATACTGTGTAATTCTTCACTACCTCAGGTAAATTATTTCCTTTTGTGCTTTTCAGGTTGAGTCTCTATTAATCTCCCACTACAGACGCTCTGTATTTTATGTACATAGAGAAAGGATCTGACCTTTCTTGTCCCATATTATAGATATTGCCCTTGCCCAAACCACTACATGACTGGAGTTTGATGCTCTTCTATTTTCATTAGACATTCCATTATTGGATATTCCATTACAGATCTAAAAAGATCTAAAACTATTTCCTGATAAAAGCACGATCAAAACTGATATGTTGCTTAAACTTTAAATTCAACTAATCTGTATTTTTTKGGGGGAGGGAACACTTCTTTTCAGAATATTTTCAGTCTTGAGACATTTGATATCTGCCATCAAGATCAAGAAAAGACGATTGTACTTGGAAGACAATGTATATCCAGTTCCCCTCTAAGCATCAAAACACCAGAAATATTAGCTACATAAATGTTAATGTTATTTCATGAGTTACTGTTCAAAAGGGCATTCTTCTCTCTTCTACATATTCAGAACAATTTAAATATTTGAAATCAATCCTGAAGATTACAGTCTCAATATTTTATGCAGAGGTGATGATGTCCAATAAAGATGTATATTTCAAAAGTAATTATATTTCTAAGAACTGTAATAAGTCTTGAACTCACATGCAACCCAGAAATAAATGTGAAAGCAATTAGGTCATGGGAGAAAAGGACTAGAAAGTCACTATAGGAAATACTGTCGACAGCTGTTCAGGTTTCAATGTAGATCTCATGACAGTCTTTTTCCTGAGCTCAAACTTCTGGGATTAGATAGGGAAAATTTCAGTCTTATTAAAGAAGAGAAGCAAAGAGATGGATCCATCATTCTAAAAGCTATAAATCCAGAACTGTCAGTCATAGAGCAGAATGTATGTACCTCTGATGTAGGTGGCACTATTAGAGTCTTTTGCCCCCAATAAATCAGAAAGACTAATTGATCTTTTTCCTCAAAGCCTCCAACAAGACTTCATATCAGAGGTGATATACGATGGGCCTTGCCTCCAAGGGCTATTCCTACCACCACTCCTTTCTGCATTAACACTGCAGGCTGTGGAAAAAGACTTGTTAACAAAAAGGAACATAAATCAAATCTTTAAAGACAATCTAGACTTGGACTAGATGAGCTCGATAGTGTCATTCCTCCAAGTGATCCTAAATTCTTACTCGTCTACAGCAAATTTATTTTACAGAAATAAAAAGGAAAGTAACGAGGGCACCTTGGGCTGGCTAGCAGTATTACAGTATTTTGGAAAATATATCAATTTTCAGTGCTTTCTGCAACTGCTGACTGCATTATGAAATACAGCATGAGAAAAATTCAAACAGTATTTCTAGGAAAATAAGGTTTTTAAGCAGGAATGAGTGATGCTTTCATTTCTCTACTGGAAAAAAGAAATGCTTTACACTCACAGCAAAAAAAAACGGCATCTCTAAACAGGTGCTGGTGCCTGGGTCAGACTACAGGAGGTACAAATGGCACATCTAGGGCTTGGTGATTAGACGGTTACAGCTGTGATAGAAGCTATCAAGAGGACGACAGCAGCATGCAGAGGAGAACGCTAGCTAAACGGAACGTACCTCTTTTCACCTTGAATCAGACTTTCACATATCACCACTTTGTTAAAATTAGATCAATCTGTTTCACAGACTAACTTCCAACATACAGCAAAAATTATGAGAAAAAATACACATAAAGGCAAGCAGAATACGAAACGAAAACCACTCTGACGATTTCATCGGACACAATAGTGCCTGAATCTAGTAATCATTTACTCATTTTCAAACTAAGTTGGGTTAAGTGAAACATAACTCAAATTTGACATACAAAAGTGGATATGGAAATCCCAGTATTTTGTGCATGGTCACTTGAGACTGATGTTCCCCTTTGCAAAGCCATCAGTAGGCTATGCCAAAGCCTTAATGTGAATACACTGAACATTACAGCAATCAGGGAACATTGATGGGATCTGCTGGAAAGCAATGAAGTAGGTACTGCTCACCATGGAAGTGCAAAACTATTTATACAAATCACTTACATATTTGAGGTTTTCAGCAAGCTCAGAAAGAAAAATAACAAAACACACAAAAATTTTTCTTCTCCTTTCACTCCTATCATTTAAGATAAAAAAAATTCCTTTGAAAAAAGCCAGAAGAAACTAAACTATTTCCTAATAGAGCTGATCATGCCTTCTTCATATCGTTCTCTCCAGTTGCATCCTCTATTAGGCTATATTTTAATATTTTATTCAAGGCAACAAAATGATGACAAATGTGCAGGCATAGCTACACAAAACTCCATTTGCTGACAGCTGGAGGGGGTTGTATGTGTCCACAGCCACCAATCACTGCATTCTTGGTAGTATTCTTTACAATCATAGCACTTAAAATATGATAACAAAACATTGCATATGTGTTTTCAATTCTCCTTATGAGAAGTTTCAGAGATGCCATTTGCTACTCTCCAAAAATTATGCATATAATAATGCTAAAAAAATCTTACAACTGAAGATACTAAATAACTGATATGAAACTTCTGCATTTGCCCATACATACCCATTCACATTCAAACTTTATGCATAACTTAAGTGATAACTATACAGCAAATAACAATAAATATCTGTAAATTAAGATATGCTACACTCTAGTCATTTACCCTAATCCACGAATCATAAGTTTTTCTTCCTCCTTCCCCATTCTGACACTGAGCAAGGAACGGATTTGGCCGAGGGATGCTAGAAGATTGATTGTGTCTTCCACTGACACACTATTTATGGTGTAGGTCTTTGGTAGGGCTCGAACCAAGCCACCAATACCATCATATTGGCGATGTAGCAATACAAACATGGCCCTCACTAACTCCGGGTCTTCTATTACTGACTCCTGGGCCCAGCGTACCATTGTGTCTGAAATCAACTGCTGAAGAGTAGCTGTGAAGAAAATACATAAATCACAAAATTACCATTAGTTTCTCGTATCTCTATCACTAGACCCTCAGAACCCATTACACAACATGCATTGGAAGGAATTTAATCTTTAAGAAGCACTTTTTCTTGGTATTTCTTTAGTAGACTATCCAATAAAAATAAAAGCAGAGGGGAAAAATAAATATCTCAAAAATGAAAGCCTATATCCAATATTAAAATACATAAAATCTAAATCTGATAACATAAAAAAGAGTGAAGACAATACAAGATGTTCACTAAGTGACCAGATTTATTCCTATATTCCTATATACTGTTTTCAAGAATTTTCTAAGAATTCAGGTCTGAGAATTTTTCTTATGTACTACTCATCATTACATCAAATCAATTGAAAATCATAATTTGGATAGATGGTTGAATTTCTAATGAATCAAGAAGCCCATATTTGGTATTCTCACCAGTAATAATTATCAACTGTAAAACTTTGAGAAAATTATAAAATATTAAAACAGACAAAATGTTTACTATCAGATGAGATTTGAATTCATGAACTAATAGTCAAGACAAAGTGAATATTGTTCTTTTTCCCATCTCAAGAGAACTTCCATTCAGTTTTGCAAGACTTTGTCACACCAAACTGGGATCCTCTGCACACATCCTGATAGTCAAGGCTGACAGTTCACATAAGAAGAGTTAAAAATGAAACAAAAAAAAATGCATAAATTTTCCATTAGCACTTACCTAACTAATCAAATTCTCTCCCTGTCATGTGGATAACAGAGAAAGTTTGAGAAGGGAAGTTTGATAATCCCTGTTGAAGTTCAATAAATTGACTGACAAATATTGAGGGGTTGAAGAAGGTGATTGATGCAGAGCACACATCAAAAATATTTTCAGATTAGAAATCTGTGTGTTGAGAAATTTTGGTATAAATCAGAGGCAACTTCRGTCAAAATTTAAAATACAAAAAAGTAAGACTGCCCATACAGAGATAATGCCCAAGAGGTGTCAACAGTTTAAGGAAAAATTATGTTAAACAAAGAAGGAAGAGATGCTAAGATGAAGCAGATAAATGTGGAGGGGTNAGTAATAGTACTGTGTTTCAGTGCTATTGTCCAAACACTGCATTATAGGTCTTTCCATTGTCACATAGCATAGCATGTTTTAGAATAATATAATTTTTAAAAAGAACTAAAAGACAAAATGTGTTTTGGCTGATATTTCAGAAAATACCAGGATTGAAATAAATAACAACACAAAGGGACACAATGCTATGTTTCTTTTGTTCTTTGTAAAGAATTACAGGCTCTCAGCTGGCCTCTTTTCATAAATGCAACTATATGTCAGTTTGTGGATTTGGCTATATTTTGTTCTGCAATACAGAACCCAAGCAGTCTAGCTACCATAATACAGACCTGTGGGGATCATCCACCCAGAAGCAAGTTTTGTGTGGAATTAGTTCAATACAATATTGTCTAATTAAGTGAAAGAGAGAAAATTAGGATTTGGACAGTTCTAAACTTACTATATTAAAAAAAAAAAAATGAAAAGGAAGTCCTAGGACATACCACCACATTCTGCATAGACCAGGCTTCTAATTATCACTGAAAAAAATCTACAATCAGTTGATCCCAAGTGCAGAATTTGGATGCCACTAACAACAACTCTTATCATGTGAAAAGGCAGAAGTTGTCAGAAAAATGACAAAGCAACAATCACAAAGAGTAAATTTTGTATTTTATATTTAGTGGGGAGGTTTCCCCTAATTATAGCAGTACAAATTAACATCTAGTGGTACAGTCTTCTTTCCTTTGGTATTCTTCATACAAGTACTCAGTTGGAGCTTCTGCAGCTAGTTTAATGAATGAGTTCCCCAAATTAGGACCCTGATATAATTAAGTCTGCACTAATTGTACAAAGAGTAAGATACATTCTGGGAAGGCCAGCATAAGAAATTTTCTGTTGCATGCTATTAGGAAACAAAATTGTCCACCCTAAGCACGCCAGTTAAGCTTGCTTAAAGTCAGAGCTAAAAGCTTTAAGGTGCATAGATGTTTCGGTAAAAATTTGTCTTGCTTTTTTAGATAATACATGACAACTTCTTTGTCTGCTTTTTTTTTCCCYATCTGGAATTAGGATAGACTAAATTATGATTTAATTTTTGCTTACAGGATGTCTTCGCATCATCAGCGATTGGCTTCTCAGCTTGCTTCTTCTTCAGATATGTGACTTTTTCCATAAGATATAGGAGGCGACCCCTAATTGTTAAATCATTGTTTCCATCCAAGGTTCCATCTTCATCTAGCTCAATTCCTGAAATCAAAATTATATACTACATAGTAAAAAAAAAATAATAATAATAACCAGTTACAGCCATTCTTTTATGTACAAACGTGATCACACTGAAAAACGCTGTTCTGCTCTGTTAGAACTGCAAAGAAGCTTGATGTGTGATATGCTCAATGAGCAGTTTGGGACAAGTGCAGATGAGGCAGATGTGTAAGGTAGGAAATAAGCAAATAAGGATCATGTAATCAAATATTCATTCTCTTATTAATTTATTTTATAAATTCTTATTAACTGATTGTACAAATTGCGTAGTTATACACAAAATACAAAATATACGTATTTCTATGCCCAAATCCCTGATTTAAATCTTCATTAATGTGATCYTTCAGTGAGTTTTAATTTCCCCATCATCAAAATAGAGAGAAGATTGGTTTCTTAGTCTGCATCTCTATTAATAAACATAATGGGTCCATGATTATTCCTTATCTGGGAAGCAAATGGCACAGTATGGCTGGCAATCTTGCAGCTACACAATCTTACAGTACCACAAATAGCATGGTACCATTCAAACTGCCAATAGGAATAGTCCTTGGCCCATGCTAATGTCTGATCTATGTAAAAGAGGGAGGTTAGCTTGAACTAAAATTATGCCAGGACTGTGCTAACCATTTAACAGTATGAATGTTTCCAAGTCAATGCTCAGGCCTATGTGCTGGACCTGCATACCTCAGTAGTACAGGTGTAGTCTCTAGTGACACTGTATATTCCAAATAATACTAGCAAAGAGAACAAGAATTTAAGGTGGAACATATCCAAGAAGTACTAAAAGCTATAAATGTAATTTGTAGTGACCAGTAAGCAGGAAGTAGGTACCTGCATAATACAGGGGCTATTCTACATGATATATCTTAGAGTAAATTATATGCACATAAAAAATGCATAGATTAGACAGAATCAGAATCGCTGAGGTTGGAAGGAACCTCTGGAGATCACCTAGTCTAACTCACCCCCTGAAAGCAGCATTACTTAGAGAAGTTGCTCAGGACTATGCTGAGTCAGGTTTTGAATACCTCCAAAACCTCTCTGGGCAACCTGTTTCAGGGTTCAGTCACCCTCACAGTGAGAAAATGTTTTCTCATGTTCAGGTGGAATTTCTGGTGTTTCYGTGAACCACCATTCCGTTGAACCACCAAACATGGTTTCATCAGTGCTGAGTAGAAGAGGAGGGTCACCTGCCTCCCTCTGATGATGATAATGATCTTTCTAATGAAGTCTAGGATATAGTTGCCCCCCCCCTTTGCCACAAGGGGGCATTTTCTGCTTCATGTTCACCTTGAACTCCCAGGTCCCTTTCTGTAAATCAGTTTTGTACTGGTACATGAGGCTGTTCCTYCCCAGATGCAGGCCTTTGCATTTGCCTTTGTTGAATTTCACGACATTCCTGTCAGCCCTTTTCCTCTCATGTTTACAACTTTATTTTTTAACCAATATATTGCAACTGAAACAAAACCTTGACCTATATCCAACACTCATACTAAAATAAACCCAAAGTAAAGAGATCATTCATTCATCTTTTCTGTTCTTTTTTTCCTTCCAACTTGAATTCTGAGCTTAAGGTTTGTGGGTCTTTTTTAGTAGTCTTGACTTTTACATGATATTTCTGCATCATACTAATTATTCCCCTCAATTTTTTGCATCTCTTCATGTAGAAATTCTATCGTGTTGGTTTAACTGTCTGATTWTTTTTTTTGCATTAAGTAGTCACATTTCCAGTACAAGTTGTTTTGTTATATTTTGTCCTAAGAGAGTAATCAATGCTAAACTAAGCAAAACCATCGATAACTTTCTATTTTACACTCAATCATATTAAAAAATGTTTTGGATGGTAGCTTCTTCATTCAAACKAACTAAAACTAAAGAGACTGAAACGTCTCATCAATTAGAATACAGAGATGCTGTGAAATTACCCAAATGAAACATCTGTTCTCCTGCAGTTAYGCAGTTCCCTGAACTCTTGTTGTAGTTGTCTGATTTGCAGACTGTCCATAAAAGACAGTTGTYTTTTAAACCATTTCAACAACATGTGAATCCTCAAATGGTGGCTGGCTCATCAGCCAAATATAGGACTCAGGATGTGTAAATGTTCTACCTAYTTTGCAATAGCCATGTTTTGAACACATACAGAAATTATTTTGTTCTACTGTAATGACTCTTCTGGCCCACAAACAATTTTTTAGTTGTAGATTATTCAAATTACTAATTCTTCATAAAGGAGACAAAACTAAACCAAGTAATCTGAAAGAAGAGAATGATGGTTAAAAAAAAAAAAAAAAAAGAGAGAGACAAAGCCTCCTCACCTTTCAAATATTATTTCTAAATTCTTTATTTAATCTTAGTTTTCTGTCAACTGACAGATCACTTTGAATTTTCCCTTCTTTTTTTATTCATTTAAAATAAAAACAGTTCCTCTGAAGTGTCATAATGCACTTTCATCAAGTTTGTGGGTGACACCAGATTGGAGGGAGAGGTAAATACACTCAAGGGAAAGGAGCACAACAAGCTAGACGAATGGCCTGGCAGGAACCTCATGAAGTTCAGGAAGGATAAATAAAAAGTTCTGCACCTCAGGCAGACCTAACCCATGCAACTGTACAGGCTGGGCATCAATTGGTAAAAAAACAGCTTTTCAAAAAAGAACCAGGGAGGTCCTGTTGTAGAGCAGGTAAACACGAGTCAGCAGTGCACCCTGGCAGCCAGGAGAGTGTTAGCTAATGTGAAAAAAAGGTTCATCTGCACACATGCAAAGGAGCAGAGGGAGACAATGTCAGAGCAAGAGGGACCCCGAGTAACACACTGTCCTGGCTGCCCCCAGGCCCATCACAGGAGACYGAGCAGCAGACTCATCTCCACAAGCACAGAGGCACAAAAAACATCTCCTGAGCTGTCCCAGGAAAGCACTGGCCTCCTTGTCCAGGTGTGAAGCCCAGTAAGATGAGTCAAGAGGAGTGGCTCTCCAGAACACCTTTCAGACTAAGGGAGGTTCCTGTCTCTGGTTATAAGATACATTATGTGGGAAGAGCACTTCAGGATTGTGCAGGATTTACAGGATGTTTAGAGGATGCATCAAAGGTTGGGAAGAGAGGAATCTAGGTGATTTGGTAAGGAACAAAAGTGAGAAATTAGAAGAATAAAAGGAGAAAAAGAGTTAGTCATCTGTAAACAGGGGGCTGGTCAGTACACTTGTCCAACCAYGCCCTGCACCTGATCAGTAGTTCGTCCTATCTTCCTATTAAATCTTTTTTCTAACTATTTTCCTGGGTGAAGGACTCTATTCTATATGCACAAGTGTGTATGGAAGTCTAAGTGCCAGCAAATGGAGTCAGATAACAGGTCACAAGGGCTCGTGAGTCTACGGGGCCAGCAACTGCAGAGACCACAGTGTGTGAAATTAGCTGCCAGCAACAGGAGTGAGGGAGTTACGCAAGCYGGTGTGTGATCGCTAGCACTTATTAAGTCAAACTAGGAGGCAAGTCAGTTAGGCTTCTTTGGAGCCAGATACACACATGTGTTTCTAAAGGTGAGACYGCAGGGGAGTTGGCTACTGGAGGAACCAGTGAGTCCTGGACAACTGCCAGAAGGACCAGGGGGGTCTGAGGAGAGGGGGAATACCAACTAGGAGACCCATTTGTATATGTATCTATGTCTCTAAGGGCAAGACTATAGTGAAAGTTGGTTAGCAGAGGGACGAAGCGAGTCCCGGTCAACTCCCAGGGACACTGTAGAGTCTGGGAGTCAACTGAGACCTGTGTCTGTGTGTGTATGTGTGTGCACATGTGTATGCCTGTATTTGTCTCTAGAGATCGGGCACTGGGAAGAGCAATGATYCAGGACATTGGATCAGACTGGAAGGACTGCATGTCCAGGCCAGTTACTGTATGGCAACAGACAGAGACACAGAGTCCAGGGATCCAGGGACCAGGTACTGGGTAGATTGAGTGCCCAGATATTGGAAGGATCTGCATCATACATATGTACACAAATATATCCCACTAATGGACCTTTCTCCTGATTGGCCAGAGATTTCTCCTGATTGGCCATAGTTAATTTGATAGAATAAAAATGACCTACTCGAACCTACGTGAGTGCAAGGTAGAAAGAATGGGGAGGAGGAATCCTTTGATTAACAAACAGGCGCGCTACAGTGCACTGCGACACAATCCAATGTACTGAGCTTAAAGAAATTCATGAAGAGTTGCATGGACAAAAAAAAATCCTTTTTCCTCATGAAGGAAAACATAGTGAGTTCTCTTCTATTTTGACCTGATATGAGGATAAGAGCATTTCCTTGTTTTATGACTGCAAACTGTGTACCTTTATTAAGACAGTATTTATTATTGATAAAAAGTAATCTCCAGGCTACTTAGTTGAGGAGTTACCCAAATTGTTCAGAAAAATTACTTTTGAAGTTAATACAATTTTAAAAATAAATATATTCAGAAATGGGACATACCACAGTGTGCCATTAGGTCTTCATGGAAATCCAAGAGTTGATCTCGAATTTCTTCAGGGCAAGGACAATCATTTTTATCATCTTTAAAGTTCAGCAGCATGTTTATCTTAAAACAAAGGATACAAAGGAAAAGCAGGCAACACTGATTTCTACAGGCAAAACTGTGAAATCAAAAGAACTCTGCCACACACATAGCACAGGAAAACAATAAATGGCTCACTGCAAGCTGTACCTGTTCCTGAGGTGGGGAACGAAATTCTTTTGTTTTCCGAGCTGTCAGGGCAGCAGACATATTCAAGGCCTGCATCACTTCATTGTACCGGAAGCGCTGATTCTCTTGAAGCCTCGCCACAAAATCATCAGAAAATGCTACAATGGCTTCTATCCGGTGCCGTACCTGGCAATCACACAGGTACTGGAGTAGATGACACATCTGAGAAAACAGTATCAGAAGAACAAAATGGGTAGGCAAGCTAGGAAAATTCTGCTGTGTGTTAAGCAAACAAGGGTGAATCCCTTACAGCAGCAGTTACTGTCAGATGAACCAACTGAAATCTTCAATGCAGTCATTTACTGTACCTGAAGTAATCTGCAATATATCCTAGATCAGGACTAATTAATATCTGACATATGCAAGAGATTTATGTGCCTCAGATCTAAAGGAAGAGGAGTTTCACTTATTTGTAAGACAATGGATTTGCTCCTTGCTTCTAGGGAATTTGTGTGTGTCTGGATCCACAGAAAGGCAGAACTCCTTGTTAASTTAATTTAGAAAGTGATTCTACTTAATGAAACAAGAGCTATTTGATCCACCATATACAAGTTTATATAATCAGGAAGACACTAATCGTGTAGTTTCCYGTAAGTAAATTACTTCTCTATTCAAACAACATCAGACTGCTGTTTTCCTTTAAAGAGAAATTACCAGGTGAAGAAAAAAAGGATGTGTGAAAAAAAGGTAACAACCACTAACACATCTGTATCATTACCTGTAATTTAACAGGTTCAGGAAGTTTCATCTGAAGGAGTCCTTCCTTTGGCACTTGCTCCCCTTTGGTTTCTTCCTCTCCTTCTTCTGCCTTGAGCTCCTCCGAACTCAGCTCCTTCTCTGAGAAATCACTTTCATCTTCCCGACTCATAGCTTCTTTGAAAACCCGGGGCTCAATCAACTGCAAGATGTGTTTCAGATCCCCGTTATGGAAGATTCCCATAATTAGGAGGGTGTAAAACAGCTTGATGAGAGGGACAAA
Organism: Rhea americana; assembly: GCF_003343005.1. Lineage (NCBI taxonomy): Eukaryota > Metazoa > Chordata > Aves > Rheiformes > Rheidae > Rhea > Rhea americana. The sequence continues at coordinate 2,134,271 of NW_028185450.1, forward strand.
AAGAAATTCGGTAGAGCCTCCAACCGGATCTCTAACATGGAGGCTGCCCTCCTGAACAGCTTCAGTCAGCATCTCTATTGTTTTYGCCTTCAAGATTTCCAGGGGGAATTCAGGACTAAACTGAAAACATTCACTGCTAATGCTTACAAAACTCGGGGAGGAGAACTGCATTCTTGGCCTTAAGGAAGTGCTCAGTCCTATACCAGGGAGGCCRTGCTTTTTGTTTTCATCAGGAAACAAGGTAATACTCTTGGTCTCATCTGTCATTGGAACAATAAATTCATTATTCATCATTAACCTTGCAGTGGCATAGGTATTGAGATGGATGTCAATGAGTAAGTCATAATATCCTGCACGTAATAATCCTGGCATATATTTATTCTCAATTGCATACAGGAGCTGAGACTCATCCACATGGCTACACATAGCATGGGCCACCCGGTTGTTCCCTAAAGCACAAACAGCTGAATACAATCGGAGGGTATGATAGTGAAATTTKAGCAATTCTTCTTGTTCTGTCAGCTCTAAAATATCAATTGTCCTGCAGCAGAAAGAAAAAAACAAAAAAACAAAACAAAACAAAAATCCAGTAATTCTGTATCAGGATAGCAATTTACCAAACTTCACGAATTCAAAATTCTACCTAAGGACAATATCATCTCTGTGGATGAAATTTTTCACTTTTCGACTTTCATGTGATAAACCTTGTTAACCCAAGAATCATGGACCAAGAATGAAGTTTAGCTAGGTATTTATCCAAGTCACTCCTAAAGTACAACTTCAGTTACCCTCAGAGGAGAAAGATCCAACTGATGTACATGAAACAGAACAGTTACTCATACTACAGACAAGATACTGAATAACTGAAAATCATCTTTTAATTCAGTACAGGATGACACGTTTATGTCACTACTCTTTTTAGATCTGGGGTTGACAGTAGACTAGCTAGTTTGTAGGACCTTTCTTTTTTCTTACTTGATTTTTTAGTGATTTTATTTGCAGTCTTAGTCCTTAGCATTATGTTTATATATTTGGGTAACAAGGAAATCTGAAATCCACCTTTTTCCAATTGTTTCAATTAAATTTAGGAAATTGGAGTAATAGAATAGTTTCACTGCCCATACATTTTAAAAAGCTAAGAAAAACAGATCTTCATCTATCTTGCAGATTATCTTTAATATCATACACTCTCAATTTCTCTTTCATTTTAATTTAAAACCCAAATACACTGTCAAAGAGTTTAGCGAGAAGCTACTACAGGTTGGAAACATAACAAAAAGATGCAGATTTTAAAGCATTTTTAAAAATAAAATAAAATTAAATTGCAATGCTAGCTAAGTCGAAATATACTGCTTCTACTTACATGTGTTATACATACGGGTAGAGAGAAAAAGAGACAGGGACTTGGGCTTCTCTTACAGAAAAATTTATGACATGTCTAGCTTTATAATCCCAACCTAGCCCCAGTGTACTTTCACTTATAAGCATCATCAACCTGTTTTCTTCTGGAATATGAAGGGCCATGAACTGCAAAGGATTCAAGCACTGTATCATCCAGCCTTGTCGTTCACTGATCCGAGAGACGTCAACCTTCAGGAAATGGTTTGGCACTCTGCTCCAAAGCACGTGAGTCAAAAACTGGACATGGAGACGCGGAGGGCATTGAGAGACTGGGTTTTTGTGTTCACTTTTGAACAAGCCAGCAGATAATGGCATCACATTCTGGAGAATTCCAACATAAGAGACAATTCTTCACCATCTTTAGAAATAATGAACATGTGCTATTTCTCAAGACAGATGGATAGTACAGTATAGCACAGTGTAACAGGAGAGTAATATTTTCAGCAGTTTACAAAACCAACTGGTAACTGCTGGCCAATTTGTTGTAAGAGAGCATTTCCCCCTTTTTTTTCTAAAATAACTAAATATGAAATAGAAACTTGAATAGAATGTTTATTGGGACCTAATAATTAGCTGCCATAGACCAAAGATCTGAACTTGTCTTATCTCTTCTGATTTCTTAGATATTCACATATCCGAAGCAAGGAAGTCAATTTCTGCTCAGTTTTCTTGTGTGTACTATTTGAAAGTATCCTAAAGCTCTTTTAAAGCCTTACCCACTCTGCAGAGCAACCAGTCATCCATGGCGCAGTTTATAAAATAAGAGATTTGCTTTACTGACCTCAGTGACTGAAAGCAATTTATGTTATCTGCCTAATTCAGAAACATCTGGTTTCATTTCATCATGAAGGATGAGATGCAGAAACTTTCTCAGGACTTTGCAATATCCCTTGCCCATTCACAGCTGTTATAATCCTTCTCATCCTGTGTACTATATTTTAGATACATGAATTGAGTTCAGTATTAAAATGACAACAGTGCAAACACTTGGACTCATAAAAATATGCCAAATAAGAACAAATTGCATAACAAATGACAAAAATCAATGATTACCTGATACAATGTAGTATTACTTCTAAACATGCACAAAAATTAAGCACTATTTACCTTTATTCTTCCCAATTCAAACTGGAAAACATTGGGGCTTGTAGCTTGAGCAAATACAGCAGGAAAGAGCTTAGTACTTGGTTCAACCTACAGAAAAGATGTAAAAATATATATTCACTGAAGTCAGCAAAATAATATTTAATGTTAGACAGCCCTCAACACCTGTACTGACTTCCAGAAAGTGCAAGCCTCTGAMTAAAACTCCAGAAAATCCTAACAAGAGGGAAAAATTATCATAACAATTGCAATTATTTTTTCTTCCAATCTTCAAACACATATACTAATAAAATTCAGTCTGAGGTTTTTGGTTCCCCCTCTCCACTGAAAGATGCCATCAAAAATACTCACCTGATAATATGTGCCTAGTTCCTTGCCATTAGCTGTGAAGGTCAGCAGACCACTGGCAGCATCAACCAARCAACCAATCTCCAGCCCATTATTATTGCGTCCTTGTCCAGGACTCATGCTCTCTCCTGCACACACCATATAGCAGTTGCTGCGTTTGATACTGAATGTCAAAAACAGATTTATTTATAGATGGTACGTAAACTTTCTGTAGAAGCCTAAAAAAAATTTGTGCTGCTGCAATCAATGGGGCATATGGTGAAAATAGCASGTGCTGACAAAACTCAATGGCACTTAGACCTCATAATTGGGGGAGGGAAGAAAAAAAGAAAAAATGAAGAAGACAAAACAAGCATAAGCTCAAATTATTAATAAAACTTCAAGAGACAAAACTAACATTGCAAGTTAATGTTTTATAACATTTAGTGTTAAGCATAACACACAGAAAGAGTTTCTGACATGGACCATAAGCAGAAATAGTGACAGGAGCTGTTCTTGTACTATTTCTGGCCTGCCGAAAGCTAAAAAGTTCCAAAAATATGGCAAGGGAGAGCTCTATTTTGAACAAATGCAGGCTCATGTTCTGAAATGAATGAATGAAACTACATTTAAAAGCTATACTACTCTTTACTTTTTTCAAAYTATTAATTTTACTAGATCATTATTCCACAGATCTTCACAAGCAAGAGAAGAGAACAGGTTATAAGGGGACCTTATAGTCAGCACTTTTTGATATTACAACTTATTTTATATCAAATTCCATTAAATGGAGTAAAACTACAGTTTATATAGTTGTTAGTTGCCTTTATAGATATAAAATAAACATCTTTTTAAGAAAATTGTAACCAACCTCTCATGAACCTTCCCCTTCTCATCTCCCAGTGTAACTGTGACAGTGCGCACTCTATCCAAGTCAAAGCATGTGTCATACTGATGAAAGTCAGATGTAATCCACCCCACCCAGACATTAGCAGGTTCTTGACCAGGAAATATTCTCACTGAATAATAGTACTGTCAAGAAAAACATCATGTTACAAATTGTTAATACTTATTTTCTACTGTATTATTTTGATTCARAATTAATTTGTTGCTCTAGAATCTGAAAATGTCATTTCTTCAAAACTAGCATAGACTTTTCAAGTGCAAGTCATAAAACAAGTACTATAAGGATAGCAAAAAAAATCAAAATACAACCAACAAGAACATGTTTGTTAAAGGAAAAAAAAAAGAAAAACAGTACAGATAGTACAGTACTATAGGCTTGTACTGTAGGCTTTTGCGTTGCAGTATTGTAGGTTATTTTTGTATTGTAGCTACAATTTTTACCCTGTAGGTAAGTGGCAGCCTGTGGTACACTAATATCTTTTGGGAAGAGAATAAATAGCAAAGAAAGAACTGTATTTTTATTTTCAGACACTGAAGAATGAGCACTTAGGGAGCTGATCTTCTCAGTGAAAAGCACTCAAAACCTTTATTACTTTCACCAGGAATTCCACAAATCAAATGTTGAATAAAACTGGGATAGAAGTGCTCAACAGGTCTTGAACACTGATCTTAACACACTCTGCATGTATTTTTTTCTCTCTGATGCTCAGTGTTTCAATAATAGTTTCAAAAACAGATTCAACTGAATTTATTGCTCTCCCTGGGCAAATTATTTTAGACTGACTATCAAGGCAAAACAAAATGAATGTAGTAGTCTCTCAACTTTAGTAGTGTAGGACTACGGCAGAAATTTACATTTAAAATTTGGCCTGAAAAATCACATGTTCTCTGAAACTCTTAATACTGAAAACATGCAGCTGTTCAAGAAAACAAACAGCTAAAAAACCTAGGTAACCATACCGTGGAAGTTTGCATCAAATAATCATAGTCATCCCTRTCATCTGCTAGCACATCCTCAGTAAGTCGTGCAGAGTGGCTTGTGCTATAATCAGGCTTTGTTCTCCTCAGCATAAATCTGTAATACAATAAATAAAATCAAAATCTATATGCAAAGTATTTACTACATTATATACTAATAATGTAATAAATAAATAACACTAATGTATTTATTACTTACCTGCAGTTCAAAACAGAATAAATCTTCAGATAAGAGAAAAATACAGATTTAAATAATTTTTTATTAAACTGCATATTCAGAAGTCATTTGGAAGCTGAATTCTTCTCAACTTAAATGCTGTTAAGCATTTATGACACTTTAGAAAAGGAACCTTGAATCTTAAATTACTTTGATGCTTTAAAAAATTTCATCTACACTTCCATATTTATTCTGCAGTTGAAATATTTAACAAAGTAAGTAAGTTTGGTAAAGAATGGTAGAAAAGGAAAGGAAAGCTGCTGGTTGCAGTAATGTATCTGGGTAATGGCCCAGTATTAGCGATCTCCACAGAATCATCAAGTTGCTCCTTCATTCATTTGATTATGTAAGAAAAGTTAGGGAGAATGAACATATCAGCTAGAAGATATTCCTTCCTCACTTAATGAAACAAATGACCTAAGAAGCTGATATTCACTACAAATTATCTAAATATCTTCATCTGTCTGGAATTTTTGTGAAAAAAACCTCAGGTCACTTCAGAAACTTCCTAGTCCTGTCAGAAAGGATTTCCAAGGTTTTAGAGTGAATTTCTTCTGAGGATCTCAAAAACCTTCACAATTAATCTAATGATAGGTTTCTAATAGCTAGAGAAATGTTTTCAGGTTTTTGCTTAATTTTAGTCAGTATCTTGCAGATGATGTARCTTAAGCATATCAGAGTTAACTGTCTCACTTACTGTTATATCTAAATTTAGAACAGAATTAGGGTAAAACCTCTGGAGATCAGACTGGTATTTTCTTCAACAATGTAAGGAAAAAATAAGCCAAATGTGCTACTGACCTTTGTTTAAGACGTGAAGGTTTTTCTTGGGCGTAATCTTTATGATTGTTTAACTCTGGTCTTGTGGCATCTTTTTCTCTTTCAGTCCGGTCAGGCACAAGATGACCATGAGCAGTTTTCATTAGCACCTCGAAATCAGAATCAGCATCATAATCTTCCAAGTCATTCTTAGGGCCAAAAAGACCAGTGCCTGGTAATCCTCCTGCAGCTGTTCTGGAGAACACCTCAGCACATTCAATAGGCATACTTAATCGAAAAAACATGACATCTGTTTTACTGTTCTGTGAACCAAAGGACTTCTGCGTGACCTTCAGACAGGGACAGCTGTCTATAGTGCCATCAATTCTCATCACCTATCAAAAAAAATAATGTATTTAGTTTGAAGTTAATGCTTTTCTCCCCCTCTCAAATATTCAAGTTGTATCTTTAGAATAAGCACYGACATTTTAAAACAAACCAAAACTTGCAACAGTACACTCAGATACATTGTGATTATGTACTATCATTTTAAGGGCAAATAAATGTCATGTTAAAGGGAGCAGAGGTTTTTGTTGTTTCTTTGTTAAAAAAGCACTCACAAAATATAAATCTAATCTTGGGAAGAACAACAAAAAACACTAATAAAGTAGATATAAAAGACAAAATTTTGATATACATCAATAGAAAGAAAGGTTAAACTTCACTGATTTCCAAGGCGCTTTATGTTAGGACTTAGTTTTGTCAGGCTGCACAACTGATTGGGACAAAATCGTTGACACAACTATCTCATAAATATTTATTGAAATCAAAATCAATTAGTCATGGAAAATCATGAAGTGYGTGCACTGGAACACATGGTACTTGTTACACAGAAAGGCACACTTTTTGGAAGGGTTTTCTTAATGTGCAGGACTCTCACTCACTGCACAAGGAGTTCTTAATGAGGACATCTTGTGGAATTTATCTTTGAGAAGGTCATGTATACACATAAGACAGATTTTATAGATGAGGAGACACAACAAACCAAATAGCTTTATTATTTGAAACCCTACAGAAGGTAACAAGCTATTAATGGGTATAAAATATGTCCAGAACACGGCTAAGCTACCAAATAAAAARCCTAGTCTAGAAGTGCAAAAGTAGTTTTATCATTAAAGCACACTCCTGGAAAAAAATGTCTAGAAATATCCCAATAGGGAATACAGACCTCAATATGCTCATGGTTTAATGGCACTGGTAGGAACTGAGGGAGTCTTTTGCTCAACCAAATGGTGATGTCTCTGTTTGTATTAACAGCGAAGGGCTCGTACCCTTCCTGTAAGCCACAGATCGTGAAATACTTTAGAGTGCTGACATCTTTTCCRAAGTTCATTCTTCCCACTTGAGATAAGCCCAGGCTGCACACAGGTAGAAACCCTTAAAACCACAAGAAGAAAGAATATGTAGATTGTACATCAGAAACATCAGTGAGTTGTTTTCTTCTATTTCCCAACATCTAAGTGTAAGTAGTCATCTACAGCACATCACCTCTTATGTATCACCAAGAACCTTATCTCAAATATTATTTTGAAAATACAGGTCTCTAATAGTTAAGAATCTCTTCATTYAGCAGCCAGTTCACTTTAGAGAAATGTAAGAGAGAACTTCAAGGATTCTGTCAGCAAACATTTGGTTAAGCTCTCTGCTTGCATAGCAGTGTTATCAATTCTGACGATGTTACTGAGTCTTACAGTAGTCAATATTCCTTCTAGAACTCCAACAGTCACGGTGTTTTCAGAGAATCTCAAATATCACTTTAAAAGAAATATAGTTCTTGTCCCTAAAGTAGYAAAAATAAAGTTAAAAATATGCACCAACTTCATGCTGCCGTAGAAAAAATAATAATAAAAAACAAAAACTACACTTAACTAGCTTTTTATTTTTCATAGAAATTTTGTAGTATTGGAAATGGCAATATTATACTGTAGCTTCATGAAACTGATGTTTCAAAGAATTCACTCTGAGTCAGCTTCAMATGTGTATGTCTGTTCTTTTACTGTTTTACTAGCACAAGGAATTCACTTCTGTGCATGCAGTCAACATAAAATCTTTGCACTTTTAAAATAATTTKGGGTTTTTTTTTTCTGTTTGCTCAGAATCTTAGTTTAGAAAACAAAAAGAAAGTATGTTATTTCTTCTATTCCTCTTGCTCCTGTTTTTGAGTTTCCACCTACAAACAGTTTTGTAAATTTATTTGATGCAATTACTAACAAAACATAACAATAAAAAAAAATCGCTCAACAAATGTTAAGTTCAGCTCCGCTTTTTTTCTCTTGTATCAGCAAGAAATACAAAGCTCTGTTACATTATTCTGGCTCAGGTGAAGCCACTGTAACAGATATGGAATAGTATAAGGAGGAAATACAACCAGTTCCTTGCTCTTCTTGAGGTTGTCTGCATACAAAGTGCCAGAACATCTGTTCACAACATATTCTTTAGAGACAAAAGCAAAATTCACAGCACCAGCCTCAGGAGTGATTGCTCATAAGATYAAAGATCAGCTGTCAATAGCACCTTTGCATTTTTTTTTTAATCACAGATAAGTAAGACTCATACTCATATGTGTATTAGGTATGATGAATCTAAGGCCATACACTACAGGTCATAAGCTAAAGTCTAGATTTTTATCTTAGCAGCAAGACTCTTAAATCATGAAGCATGAGCTTCTCACACTGATAACGCAGATGATTTAAGCAGCATGATTTACATCTCTTCTGCTCATGAAAATCCAATGTTAGAAAGCAATAAAGAGCATTTTCCAGAACTAAATGAAACAAAATTATATTACACATTCATAACTAGACAAGTTGCACTTGCATAAATAGACACATACAGCAATAAAGTCCAGCAGCTCTACTAGGGGGAAATTACTAGGCATCCTGATGAGTTAAAGGAGCCCATATACTGTTGCAAATGTGTTTAAGCAAACACAGGGAAATCAAGGAAAGATGATAAACTCTAATCATGGAGATAAATGAGAAGTATAAAAGACACAGCTACATCAGATAGGAATGTTTAAAATATAACTGATATTCACCCTTCCTAAATAGAATGCATATAAGATGTTATTTCTTCCACTTATTTCCCTTTGGGGTCAAAAAAAAAAAAAGAAAAAAACTCATTGATGCATTCAGTCTTAGGAGTGAATCCCTAAAAGAAAACAAACAAACCCAGAACTAAAGTCTTACACATGCAGATGTCTCACTGAAGTTATTTAATTCAGTTCAATATTTTCCATCAGCTCTAACTGCAGCCAATATGAAATCACAATAATCTCTCTTCATTGATGCCAGAACAGTATTATACAGGTAACTAACTCCTGCAAGTAATCATTGCTATACAGTAACTGCTCTTCTGTATGAATAGAATATAAATAATAGTACCAATTTTCTGTGTGGAAGCACTGCTTTCCTCTCCRGGACTTTGCCCTGATTTGGTAACAGACTACTCAAATGTCATTAAGGTTGTTCAGGATTATTCCCTATTTGGGAAAGATACCACATCTACTTTTCACACTGTTTTTAAAAGACAGTAAGGAGTGTGCTGGTAAGGCAGGTGCATGTTTTGCTATGGAATACAAATCAACTTTCAACACCTTTCCATATACAGGTATCCAGTCATATTAGATACGATATTTTGCAGATCATTTGTAACCTTTGCACACTGAAGGCTGCATAARATGATGATTTACCCATGGCCTCATTCTTAATCTACAGGTGCATAATGGGACTGTGTAGCAAATCTTTTATTTTATGAAATAGCAAGACAGGTAAAAACAGTACCATCACAMAAAGTAACATCGTCCGTCACTTGTGGCAAAAGGTAGGACAGCAATATTTTTTATAATGTTCCCCACTTTTGAGAATATAGGATGAGCTCTGTGATGCAATTTATCAAATATTCAGTACAAACAGTAAAACTGATGCTCAGAGAGAGCATACTTTGACAAAACAAAACTTGGGTTGCAAAGTGCATATCTTCATATATGAATATAAAGCATGAACATTTCATATCTACAGTATTAAATTTCTTTTATACAAGTGCATAATAATATGCAATTATGTTGCATATCCTCTTGTGGCCACATAATACAAGACAGCTCATGAGCCTTGATAGTAAACTGGCATACAGCCATATTCCCTCTTTATTGTTCGTAAGTAAATTAAAACTGCAGGATTGATCTATAGTCAGACTATATTCTTCAAAGCAGACCAAAGGGCTCAGACAAATCTTTTTTTTCCTAAAGTGAAAAGCTGCTTTTTGCAGCAGCACATGACATGCCAACAGTTCACTGACAAGTGACATGCAGAAAGGTCTCAGCGCCCTTAAGTAGGAGCTATTAACAAAACCAAAGTCAGCCTAAAAAACAAAAGCGCTATGAATGTCGTATTTGAGTATACGTGTGCTTGTATGGACACACATATATACATACACACTCCATATAATGAACCTTTTATGAAATGCTCATTTTATTTATAAATATTGATCTGGAGATATTAAATCTCAGATCAAGGAGTATCTGCCTTTGAAATCAGAATAGCAGGTCTTATTCCAAAGGCAAGTTCTTTTCTATACACAATACTAAAAAACTTAATTAAATTATTAAATTAAATTAAAGGGATATTGTAAAAATTCTGAAACACTTGACATTGACATTAAGTCTATGACATAGTTACCAAGGTCTTAGAGCTCCATGTCAAACATGAAACTAGTATTTTAGTTGTTTTGGACTTGACAGAGATCTGTTTATATCTGATTCTGTCATTGGAAACAAGTACCATGAAAAATACAACACTGTACTTTCATCAACTTTGAAATCAAAGTAGTGGTCAAATAGCCTGTCTTCAGAATCTCATGAAACTCAAATTCCTCTCAGAATTTCTCATCCATTTATGGGATTATAATTCCTAAAAAATTAGAGCTGTTGCCCAGTTATACTAGGATGATTTTATGTTCTATACCACTAACACTGAGCCATTCCGGTATCCTTTTCCGTCAGCATGTTACCATAGTATTTTAGAAGATCTGCAGGCAATGAAGTAACAGGCATGAGGCTAGAGAKCTGGCAGCAGTTATCTTATTTTAAATCAAATCAAGAATTTCCTAATTCTTCTAGTACGGTGGAAGAAGAAGAAAATAGAATTTCTTCTTTCAAAGCACTTCTGAAAAGTAAAATATTCTGAAATGTAGATGRAAGTGAAGTAATTAAGATTCAGCAACCTAATTAATAGGTAAAAGAGTCATCTTTCCCATGTCTTATGAGAATAGAGATCCGTAACCCAAAAATACTATTTTGCATCTACTGCTGCTCAAAAGATTGAATTTCGKTATTTGATGTATAAGACACAAAATATCAACCTAAAAATAATTAAAAATATATATTTTTTTACATTTCAATAGTTAGAAAATTTTAGGTTATCTATATATTTCTCAACCTTTAATGTACCTATATGCACATAAGTATGTAAATTTCTAACCATAAAACAAATTTATAAACAAAAATACTTTACAGTATAGAATCATTTTGGAACCTCAAACAGGCCCACAGCAAAGATTCTTCTTAAAGTGTATGTCCAAGTTTAGACACTAAGCCACTGGTAATTGGTGTCTGTCCCTATCCTGAGTGCRTTAACTTACAATAACTACCCAGTATCTCTACCCGTTACTCTGCTATACAGAATTCCGAAACACAGAAATTCATGTGGATAAGACACAAATCTTCCACAAAACGTAGCTGTGGCCAGCTTCTGGACCACATTAGAACCACTGTATACCACTATAGGGCATGCAGAACTGTAAACGTGGCACCAGCTTCTCCAAAGGCCATTAGCAGGATCAGCCTACACTCGGCCATCCACCGCTGCTATATGCTATCCTAATTACGTGGTCCAGTCGTTGGATCAGTGCAAATCCTTAGATACTTTTTAAACACAAAATCTGCTTCAATTTGTCCAGACATCTCATCCTCAGCTGTGCTGTCTGYGTTGGAACTCATGAGAGGAACAACAACGGTCCCCAAATCTCTTCCCAGAACTGCCTCAAGTATTTGGCAATCTCATAGCGTGTGAGTTTGTTGTAAACTAAAGCCTGCTTTAGGGTTCCAAAAGCTGGACCAACACKGCCACAGCAACAGGAACTAAACTTACTCTACCAGTTTAGATTTACATAAACACTAACTTTGTACCAACTAGATCTGTTACCATCTCTCCTCCCAGAGCAGAAACAAAAGCTTAGAGCTCGCTTAAACCCCCTCCTGGGTACTCTCACTAATTTGAAAAAAATTTTGATTAACACTTCTACAAATTTATGATACAGTGACCTTCTGAAGCATACATTAAATGTTAACAGCTATGGAATCACAATCCCAACCACATCCYTGTAAAAAGGGGTCAAAAAGACTGATACTTGCAAAATCCCTGACACCTAACTATGAAATCCTTGTCACAGAAGGCTGCTGTGAAGTTCACCATAAAAAAAGTCCTTGCCTCTTCTTTACATGCAGCGTGCCCCCTTCCAAATGCTGGATACTAACTGAACAGGGCAAGGGACAAGGAATTAGTTGCAGGCTATGRGGGAGGGGGGGAGTCCTACAGTTCACAGAAAGAAATTTGACAGTGTTMATTTTCTTAATAAATTCACTGCCAAAGAAAGCAAAACATAACTTCTTTTTAAGGATTAGGTAAACCCAATAACACACTTTGAGAGGCATATATCCGTCTGTCAATTTGTATCTCTATGGCATACAGGGAGAAACATGTCCTTTTTAGTTTATGGTGAGCATCCAAGCTTTCTGCTGGTATTCTTTGTATATTTTTYATAGTATATACAAATGTGCTGAATATTCCTCAATAAACATTAAGAGTATAACATGAATTTACAAAGCAATTGAGAAAAAAGTAAACAAAATTTAAAATAATTTATTTTCAAGGCCCCATAAGTTTATTCTTAATTCAACAACCTTGTGTCTCAGAGCATTGCTCCAAAATGAATAGTTGTTATAGGTCCATAACACAAAGCAGGAAGAACAGAAATTCAGCATTGCAAAACTTAATGTAATGTCCACTTAAATCAATTAAAAMGCTCCTAGTGGAGTTTAAAGCAATTTTCTTTTCTGTATAGTTCAAACTTATTGCAAGTCTTCTCCGTTGCAATACAGAGAAAAACARGGAAATGCAAAAAAGGGACTGTGTCTTCAATTAATTACTGTGGATTCACCACTGCAACCTAGAAAGTTATCATAATTTATCATATAACATGCTGACTGGAGCCACTGAACCCTAATGGCTCTTTCCTGCTATGCTGGTAGTATGTCAACTCGCCTTTCAAAAATCAAAGCACTAATTGTGTTGGAGGATGTTATGAACAAGAACACAGAGAAGCAAATTTTTTTGTTTGCTGAATACATTAGTTTCTATTTACGTCTTATTGAGGGATAAGATCATTATTACCAGTAAGCCAAGATTACATTATGAATTGCATATATGTATATATATACYCCTTCTAGAAAAGAAATAAAAAATGAAATCAAATTATGCAATGTGTAAGAACAAATCAATAGAAACACTGTCACGTGATGGAAGACTTAAGACTAGATGTTTTATCTTCGTTTAAAGGCATGTGTATACACACATATATCAACAAGCACAGCTGCATTTTTCTTAACAAGCAGCATACTTTGAATTACTCASAAAAACTATAGCCAATATTTGCTTTTCCTTCAGAGGAAATGAAGCTAATTCCTCATGGCCAATTAGAACTTATCATGTACTCAGAATCAAAAATAGTTTGAATTCTTGTTGCTGAGGAGACTGAGAGTTTAGGTCTAACACATCAATTTTGGTTAAGGAAGGAACATGTACTATGTTTGATAGCCTTATGGATAGCAAACTAGAACATGTCTAAATGTTAGACGGGAGACACAGGGACCTGTGTAGGTACAAACCTAGCTAATGGGCTTTAGGAGGAAAATAGACTTCTCCAGCAGAAACTACAGTTTTATATCAGAGTCAATACAGAAAGTTCCTGGCCCACATGCAGTGCCTGTATGGCCATGGAAAAAGAAAGGCTCAAGTACTGCTGTGGATAAACAGACAACTGGTTACTGCATGAGGCATCCACAAAGCTTAGTGGAGCAAAAATCTTTTATTTACAYGTATTTGTATATTCTCACCATTTAGAATATTTTTTTAAAATATATTTGCTAATGACAGAAACTACTACAGTGAGTCTTTCCTCCAGATACAGAAGTAATAAGCACATAAGTTTCCTATGCTTGGAACAACWGAGATCATAGGAGAATATATACAAAAAGAGAGACTGCTGTTTATATACTAGATGCCTCAGACTCTCTCTTTGGAAATAGGAAAGGAATTCAATGTATCATATCATCCTGGACAACAGTCCCTAACAAACTAAGTACTTCTGTCAGGAGTAGAATATTGCTCCAGCTTCTACTCCGCTTAGAGCTACCGCACTGCTGAAGTTCCATGCCTGCAGCCCATAACAAAGTATTTCTGGCAGGAGTACAAAGTAGAGCAAGAAAATTGTACTCAACTTATGAGCACCAAAGAAGCTAACGACCAGCCATACACTGTACACACATAAAATTGCTACTAATCTTAATGTGTCCATCTCATATTGTTCTAAAACTCCTAAGAACACGTTACAACAACATATATTGCCCAACATATTTAAAGTTACACCAAGACATTTTGGCCACCCAAAGCTACATACTCACTCACTCTTTCACTCAGAAAGAAAGAAAAGAAAGAGAAAAGGAAAAAGGCCCACYACATTATAGGGAAGACAACACACACAATACATATAACAAATGGACAACAACAGCAAGTTAACAGCACAATATATTACAGTACTTACCTTCACCAACCTCAAAGTCCTTGAATGCAAGTTCCGAACCTGAGTCATCCAGCAGGATTTCGCCATTCAAGGTGAACATCATAGTGTGTTCATTCATGTCGACCATACAACCAACGACGTCTCCTGCCAACCAGGAGCGTCCAAAATGCTCATTACCCTGATGCCACCGCTGTGCCTGAAAGGGATTTCAAAGAATTTCAAATAATCATGACAATGCATGTGTTCCTCTCCCTTTCAGTGGTACAGCTAATAATTAACCCCTTAAATTAGCATGATACTAAAATTACCACTTCCATAGCATATCATTCCAAAACAATTTCTGTAAGCACTGTAAGTTGACTCTGAAAATGGAAATTTAACAATGAGATTTCTGCAAACACTCCTCATACCAGTATTGTAAAATGTTGCCAAGTGAAGAAAATTGCTATTTCAACACTTTAGTAACAAGTAAGAGCATGGCTTATTTTTATGAAGAAGCTCTATAAAAGGCTTATTATGAAAATAATATGCTATCAATTGCAATGTTAAATAGCTGCTTTGCAAATATTTTTAAAGCAATTGTTTTCATTTAATCTTGTAGCCTATAAATTCATTGCTTTCAAACAAACTTTATTGTTTCTTCAAGTATAATTCTAAATATGTTGTATATAAAATAAATGAAACAGATCTTGGAAAGAATAGAATTGTTGTGGACAGGATGAGCACTCTGAGTTTCTGAGAGATTCCAGAATAAAGGGGGGCATGATTAACGCTTTTTATGACTGACCTTCAAATCAAAGACTGCAGGGCTTTGGCTTTTTATAATATACATAAAATAAAGTCGTGTTCATAACAAAGAGTTTCCCTATTCATATACTGCATTAGAATTAGATTTTTATCCTCTGTATCCTTTCTCAAAATCCTAAAAAACAAATTCACCTTGCTGCCTCTCCTGAAAATTAAAAAGCTTGAGCTTTTCTCCAGTCAAGGAGAGAACCTGCCAAAATCAAAGAAAACAAAATAGCTTTGTGGATTAAGAACTCAAGGTCAAAAAAACGGATTCAAAAGGCAAACTACTACCCAGTTATTCTAGTAAAGATGTGGAACTTTAATAGTTCCACAGAGATTTTACAAGAAAGAGCTTTTTTCAGTTATCCTTTTAAGCCATCTCAGATTGTGTAATACACGACTGATACTAATCCAAAAATATGAATAAGAAACAGCCAAGAAGCTTGATCTGAATAGGAATAGTCAAGAATCCTATTGATTCCTGTCAAATAGTAATGAGGGAAATTAATTCCAACCTCAGATACAAGGAACATACGGTAAACATTTTCATTAAGACATGAGTCATCAGTAGCCTTAATAGCAATTACAGTTTAGATAGTGGCTTTACATRCCTTTAAACTAAAATAGAGTTCTAACGAGTCATTTTAATCTACTGTTATAAAAATCAGTGACATATAAAATGTTTTGTTTTCCTATATATTACTGCTAAATTCGTCTGTCATTGTTTCACATAGACTGAAATTAGATCAAAATTACTGGTGTTATCATACTACATTCTAAACTATAAAGATTTCCATGAAAACATAGGTATACTCTTATTAACCTTTACATTCCCACAAAATCAAAGTTTGCCTCAATTAGTTACTGTTAATAATGTTAATCATATTCATTCCCTAATGGCACTTCTCATACAGAGAACAGCAGAGTAAAAAATTAAGGAAATGATTCACAGTTAAACACAGTTCTGTCAGTATTTTGAACCTGGCTATGTCACTGAGTTTTTCAATGCTTTATATGCACTATATAAATGCTATGAAGCTATGAAAAGAATTATACAAATGCCCCAAACTTCTAATTAATTTCTCAAGTAACATTAATCTATATCTTAGGCATTGCTATTTTCTTTCCTATTCCATTCTGGTCCTCATAGAGGCAGACAAACAACTTCAAAAAAAAAAAAACAAATTAAAGAACAGCAGGCAATTAGGTTGAGGCAATGGCAGAGAGAAAAAGGAGCAAAAGTGTTTGTAGTCACTCATATTATTACGGAGAAATATATACAAACCTTAAAGCCATCAAAAACAAAAGCTTCTTCATCTGAGCCAAGTTCTTGATCTGGCAAACAACCTGGCCTGGTCCAGCCAACTCTCATGTCTCCTGCAGTGACTGCCTCAAACTCGAAGTACCACTTCCCAGCCCTCACTGCGTAAGTCTTTTCTGTGCGGAAGATCCTGAATTTTTCTATTATCCCACTGCACATGTCCAGTCTTGTTGCTGTGAGGTATTTAAAAAACAAAAATTTCTGTATTCAACCACTGACAAAATGAAAGCAATGAAAATCAAAGGCAGTAACACAGCCCTGTCTTTTAAAGCATGCTGAAAAATACTAGGAAGCAGCATTTAGTAATGACTTTGAAGAACTGAAGACCTAATATCACATTAGTAAAGCAACTAAACAGTAGTGGTGATATCTTAGAAGMACAATGGAAAATAATATGTTCATCACAGATTCATATGGCAGAAAAGACTGCCTATCCTTCTTCAAAATATGGCCTATAGATTTTCACATAGTATTCCTTTGGCCAGTTAACAAGAGATTTCAGAAAGAAAAGTGATTTGGGTGCTCAGACATTTAAAAAAAAAATCCCTCCTCACAAAAAACAGATTAAATTAATCTCCTAACCACCATAAAACATGAATGTTTGTCTTGACAAAAGTTTCCCCAACTATGAGAAACTTGCTTTGCTTAGAGACTGTAATCAATTCACTTGTTTACTGTAATAAATAATGAAAAAAGGATGGTTGTAATTTAGATGTTTTTGCAGAACCAACAGAAAATCGAGATGAAGAATGATAAAAGCAAGTGGCCTTGGCATGAAGCTGAAACAAAAACAAAACAAAAACAAAAACTAAAAAAAAAAGTAATCATACTCCTGTATCAGTAAAAACATATTAACTGTGGTCAAGGTAAAGGGCAGAAAGTCCGAAAAAAAAAAAAGAAAAAAAAGATGTTAAGAAACAAAAGTAAGTAGTGCTAAGGGCAATTTCTGTATATTACGGTTCAAGAAAAAAAGAAAATAAAGTCACAACAAAGGTMCTATTTCAGAAATATTACTAGACAGTGAGATACTAGAATTCTAAACCGGCCAGATTTGAACTGTATTGACCGTTCCCTGCTCCCCCGTCTCTAACTGCTGCAGGGACGGCAGGCACACCACAGAGCACGTGATTGCACGGAGCGGTTTAAAAACTGCCACTTCTCCCTTCAGAGTTACTGTTTCTCAGCTGAGAGGAAGAAAATGAGCTTGTTCACATTTCTTATCGAGTACAATGGAGTGTAACGTAAAATACAAAAAGCTGCGTGAAAATGAAAACTTTCACAGCCACTGAGGAATTTTCTTAAGTATCTGTAACACGATCACAAATGTTTATCTGATSGCAGTTCGCTATGCTTTATGCTAAAATTCTCCCGACTGTAATGGCAAGTRAGTCATAACAAGTCATTTTAAGAGCCTTTTAAGTTAAAATTCTACACATTGCTAAGTAGATAATGTCTTTTCTCAAAGACCAACRTGGTTGCATTGTGAGTTTCAAAGGAGGGTCTTAGCCTGAAGCACTATTCAGGAATACCGACCAGAAGTCATACACTAAACTTCGTCCTTCCAGAAAGTAATCACAGATATTCCTCCCCCATGAAAGAATAATGAGGTAAAAATCAATATTTTTATAGATAAAATGTAATCTTAGCCTGGCCTATTTCTCCACTTCTCCTCTTTCTCTCAGTGCACTGAACATATTGTCTAGAAAAACTATCTTTAGTGATTCAGCTACAGCTACCTGGCTTCCATCTACCCCCATCTATGGAAAAGGATCTCAAACACTTTTACTCRTACTTGAATACCACAAGTTATGGTATTAAGCCTACTTGGTGCTTTTGCGATGGTCATTCCTGCCACACTTTTTAACATTTCTTATYCTATCCTTTCTAATTTTCTCCCGACCCTTAGACTGGGTTCCCCTCCTCTTCCGCCTTCCCACAACAGCACACAGCCAGTTTCATCCACTGAGCTGCCTTTCGTATCTTCTTCTGAAAYAGCTTCAAGTGCACCCTGTTAATGGAGCGCTTGCAGCACTCCCTCACTGCTCCCAACATGTGTCTCTTAATGATGTAGTCCTACAATCTAGCTGTTTCTGACTTTTTTTTTTCCAAGACCTTACTATCAATTCAAACCATGCCCCCAAGGGGGCTAAAAATGACTAGATCACGTTTTACAAAGACGAAAATCATTTCAAAAGGCRCAAGAAGTGATGCTGAATCAAACCATCGGTCTTTCTTCCCTAAGTTTTCTCAACTACTCTATTCCCTGATATTTTATACAATTTTTCTTGTCCACCAATCAAATCCTACARCCCAGGGATCACTTTCTGACTCTGTTTTCCCTTTTCCAGATAAGGAAGAAGAATTCCTAAGGCATTCTGGATCTTTCTCCACAAGTTTGTAAGACCTGCTCAATCCATGCAAATTCAATATTCCAGTCTGGTCACAGTAATTCCTGAGGAGGAATTACTTCTCTGTGTCTCTCATAAGCTTAAATTTTGCTCTCCAAACTGTGGATTGTGTCTGCACCTAGCTGTCTATYGCTTAGACGACGTGAAGAATCTTTCCCTTTATCTTTAATATGCTTGGCCACATCAAGGTCCACATTTCCTCCTCCTCTTGAAGAGCCTGCACAATCATGCCCCTCAGAGCTCACTGCCACTTCCCATGCCTCCAAACCCTTGTCTTCAGTTGCTCCAGGCTCAGGGAAGCTCTGGACTCTCCACCATGTAATTCTTTATCAGTGGTATTTTCTCTCTTTGGTGGTCTGTATAATTGGATGGACCTTAAAAATCATGCTGGTCTGTGCCTTAAAAACAGTTTAAAAATTCCCTCAGTTCTACTACTATGCTAGAAATGAACTACCACAAATCACAGGAACTAAGTATTCACTGGCTATCTAGATTCTAAGCAATTCCTAAAATACAGCTGCTACTGCTAATAACAATAATAATATAGCATAAAAATTAAGCTACACCTTTTTGTCAATCAAGGTTAAAATAAAATTCATGAACTAAGAAGCAAAACACCACTAGAGGGCTCTAAATCCTTTAATAACAGTAAAGATTTTGGCTGATGAAAGAAGATCCTCACAATATAATTTACACATCTAGAACACTTGAGAGCCTCACAAGCTGTAAAATTAAATCCCTAAAATGAGTAAAAAATCTGTTGTTGAATGCAACGGCAGTTTCTGCTTATGGAAGACCAGTTTGTGGGACACTCCTGTACAAGTCCCAGTTCCCTAGGAATTTTGCAACAGGATTGATGACACCTTTCCATTGCAAATATATTCATTTCACTGGTAATTCCATACACAGAACCAGCTCAAGGGTCCTCTGACTCTGCAGAAAAAAAATAAAATTTTATAGTAGTTCTTTCTTAGAGGAAGGCAGGGGCATCTTTTTGAGGGGATTCAGAGCTGTAAATAAAGAAAGAGGATTAATGTGGCTCACTGAGATTTGGGGGAGATTATGGAARAAGAGCATGCTCCCTTTCACCCTACCCTACCGAACAGTTGCACAAGAACCTCCTGARCCAGCCAATTCACCTCCTCAGAACCAAGCAGAAGCTACAATCTCTTCTGCAGCATCTCCTTCCCACAGTGGGAGGGAAGGAGCATAAAGCAGAAGATTATGTACCAGCCTTCAACTCTCCAGGACTAGGTACAGGCAAGCTTTATAGTAAGATCATGGCTTTTTGCCACCAACACAATCCACCTCATAGGAAATRGATTATTTTGCCTGTTCAGGAATCCAGCTTTAATAATACTCATGGTATCAGTGATGTCTCATATGTAAAAGTGCAACTTTATAGTAGCCTCTCATAAATCCTGAGGATCAGAGCACATACCTGTTTTGGAAAAGAAATTGAAAATGGAAGATTCCCTGCATATGTGCACATTTTGGATAGGAGTTAGGTCTCCTGCAGAAACTCTTTACTGAAACTCTGTGGCCTGAAGAGGTCTAAATTTAAGAATACTATCACTTATTTAAAGCAGGAAGAAGAATCATAATGTCTAGATGCATTTCTCAGATTATCCACACTTTACTGAGATTATAGATTTCAAGTTTGATTTGACTCTTCCGTATTTCTGCAATTCTAAGAACGTTTGCAGCATGTGGTTACTGAGGGGGTACATTTCACATACAAATGCTACCCTGTCCTTGCAATTCATGCAGTTAGTACTCCAGAATGAACACTGCACAGCACAGTATTGAGAAAACTCTCCTGCTCATTCTTATGACTTGATCCCAGCATGACAAAAAACTGTTGTTTAAAAAGTCACAACCTATAAGAGAATCTATTTTATTTCTACATTATCTCTGCTGATTCCTTCTACTTTCTTGCCTTTTTATATTCTGCAGTTCCTGAGCTGAATGTTGTATACTGCTTCTTTARAACTTGTATATTAGAAGTTTATAAAGTTTTATTTTTCTTTTCTTATTAAGATGTCACAAAGTCAGAGTATATATATTCTGAAAATACTGCCTGAGGTACCAGTAAAATATTTAATCTGTCAATTATGTAAATTCATACAAAAAACTGTTAAGAAGCCAGTTAAAAWTTTCTTTTTACAGTGAGTGCAACTTCCAAGATCTGAAAAAGTTAAGGAAGCTTAAATGCTCTGAATAACTATCTCATTTTATAGATTTAGAGTTTGACATTCATAGGAATTTTGTTTCTATGCATTTGTCTTCAAAAATCCAATCTTCTAGCTTTAATGGTTTAAATATGAGATTGTACTCTAACTACTGCATCCTTCATTATTTAAAGTTAAAATTGTACGATTATAACATTGGTGTTTTCTATGTTTACATATGATCTTTTTCTTAGCAGTGTTGCTCTCCATCTTGAAATGACAAAGATAGTACTAAGCAAAAATTTTTTTAATTAAAAATTTCATTTTAGCTTGGGGAATTGCAGATGTTTATATGCACATTTAAAATATAACCATACCTTTTATTTATTGGCATAAGATTTTATATTGAGTAAGATTATAAATACGCTTTCTTGATTTTCTATTTGTATTTACAATTTTCTTTTGTATTTACATTGTAAAAAAAAATCACAATTTTAATTTCAATTGTTTAAACTTTTAATTTTTGTTCATCTTTTATATGAAACAAAATGAATGGTAAAAAAGGGATAAAACACAGAGAAACTACATCACTGACAGCAAATGAAACCAATTTTTACATTTTAAAATGCCTCATGTGAGGCTACCAGACAAGAAAAGGAAACAATAGACAAACTAAGATTAAAGGGTAATATAAGACCACAAAACGGAGAAAAGGCCTATCAGTTTTTGAGGCACTATACCCATTCAGATAGTTTTAATGGACCAATAAATCTTAGGGAAAGGAAATAATTTTCTTGAGGAACAAAAATATAATCAAGTACCATGATCCTGATCAGGAGCCTCTAGGTTGTAACCATAGCCAAGAAGGGTGCGGACTGCTTCCCGGAGACTATCTTTGTTTGACTTCTTGGTCCGATCATCCAAAAGGGCATAAGGGACAAGGCGAGGATTTCGTCGATTTTTCACATCCTACATAAATATAGAAAAAACAAAACAATTTTAGAAAGCATGTTTTTTTTCTTAAAAATAAGACTAGGCTATAAAGGCAGTATAAAAATTATGACTTACACTAAATGAAATCATGTAACTRTAAATACAGCAAGGATTCTAAGATGTTCTAATGTTCTTGAAATAAGTAATAAAATTGAATTTAGTCAAAAAGCAAATAATGCAAAACAGAAAACAGTGTAGCTTAAGCTCTTCCATTAAATTACACCAATATAAACAACAAGAACAAAGACAAATGCAAACAATTCAACTGAAAAGTTCTTGAAAAAGRGATTATCTTTTGTTCACTGTTTATGAAGCAGCTACCATAGCAGCAATTGGGTACATGACTAAAGGTCAGACATTGCCACAATACAAATAAATGTTATTTTTAAATTATAGAACAAAATGTATAAAGAACAATATAAAATACTAATAAAAATATTAATAAATACTCATAATACTAATGAATAAATAAATAATAAAATAGATAATATATGCAAGACTTCTGATGTTAAGTACTCAAAACACGTGTTTTCTAAAATCAAGGACTTTTTTAACAGGAGCATGACAAAGGTCCTTAATGTCCTGCAGAATTTTTGTAATTGGTAATTAAATATACCCTATTGAAATTAAAGTGTTGGTTAAGATTTAAATTTTGTTCTTCAGTTTTATTAACACAACATTGATTAGATTTTCCCAGAATGCAACATTATCTTAACTGAAAGTGTTGCTTAACTGGATTACTTATGACTTACAATATTTGTAGTGACAAACAGAATTGGTTGCTCGTCTACATCTTCTCACATTCTGCAAGCATCTGTTGGCAGTGAGAGAAACCATCCGAAGAAATGTCCCTATACTTCCTAATTGCTTGCTTGTTTGTTTGTTTTCTAATTAAAGGCTGGACATATCAAAAATATTTCCTATTTTCTTGGATACAAACAGAAAAGATGTCGAGATGCTTTTATTATTGGTTAAACATAAAAGAGAAAATAATGCCTATTATTTCAGAAAACAGTGCCAACGCTGAAAGTATCTTGCTTCTTTTATTGCATTATCGTTCTAATTTTATGACTGCATGAAGTTTTCATTCTATGTATCTTCGCAGCCAGCAAAGAAATGGSAAATTCATCCTCAAAAGCACCTGCAGGTGTCTCCTATTGTCCTGTTAATGTTTAGAGACATGGCTATCTGCCTTCTGGCTCATTACAGCAAGCAAACATTAAAGGACAGTTATTTAACCAAAGCCTGATGAAATCTGCTCCCATCAGTGAATTTCCTTCTAGGAAAAGAAATATTACAGGACAGACATTACCTGTATACTAGATACACATCAAGAAGATAAAAATAATGCATTGCTGGGCAAACAAAGTACTATACCTTATCAGCTCTTGTTACGCTCAGCGGCAAGAGCAGTTACACTGCCAACATAAAGACCATGTTGGGCGAATTCTCTCCATAATTTTTCAAGACACTTTAAATTCTAAAAATAATCTGATATTTGGTAATGTGGAAAAGGACTGTTTCCAAAAGAGAATGGAAATTCAAACATTGCAGTAAATATTGTAAGGAATTACTAGATCTTTAGTCTAAAAATATTCACATTAAGATCAGAGATGACACATCAGGTGTTTAATTATTTGTATTGTAATGGACATAGCAGGAGATATAGTTTCCTGTGACACATGCCACGTCCAGAAGGATATGTATCATAAATTTGGAATAACAGTTATGTAACTTCTTATCCACAAAGTAGACTACAGTTACAATAAAGCCCTGGTAACTGCCATAGCAACTGCTATGTACATTAGCAACTGTTAACGTACATTAACATACTGGTAATCAGCTGACAACAATGTACAATAACAAAATACTAGTACTTTTTCAAATGCTAAAAGATAAAGCTAGATTGAGCAAAAAACATAAAAAAAATCATGAGTAACTAATGAATTCAATTTTACAGAAACGTTTCCTTAGGTCTAATTTTATTTAGCATTGTAACCTTTTTTACCAAATCAAGAATGTGCAAATATGAGTCTTATTTTAAATAATTTTGTTCTTTTTTTCTATGATTTGTCTATCTGTAGTTTTGAACTTTCTACTTGCTGTTGAACTAAGAACTGGTATTGMTATACTGATCACAAACCTTTCTACTTATCTTTTGGATCTCTGTGGTTTAAGTGTAGCTAATCAAGAAAATGATCCTATATAATGACTGAGCTTTGCATGGATGTAATCAAGTCAACAAGAAAACTGATTAGCTGAGAGTCATAATTTTTACTGAGTACCATCTGCAATTTGTACATAGGCAATTCTTCCTATTCCCTACAGACAAGTTATTGTTTTGTAGAGTGTTAAAAGAAGAAAAACTCAGCCTAATTTGTTAATTTTTTTGCTAAAACTTTCCAAGTTCAGCAATCTAATACTTCACCGGAGACTGCATTTTGTATAGAGTTTGCCTGGTAACTACGTGTTCACCAAGTAATTTGAAAGAAGAAAAAAAAAAAAAAAAAAGTAGATTTTCTCCAGAAGAAAAGAAACTTAAACTTTTTGACAAGATTCTTTTTCAAATGGTTTCAGCTGAATAGCACACACAAAGTTTATATAATTCTTTGGTTTTGACTTCAGACTACAGCATTTGTTGATAACTGTCTCTAAATTCTGAATGTTTCCTATTACTAGGAATAAAGCAAAACTCTAYACAATGAGCAATGCCAGATAAGAAAAAAAAGAAAGAAAATATTCCTATATATCTTACTATACAACTTCAACTTTATTTAATGAAATACCAACACTCCATTAGTCATTCAGAATTGGAGTTATTTATGGGACATAMGAAAAGTGTAACATAAGAAAGCCTAACCACGAAAAAACAGCATTATGCTATACAACGTGTTCTACGGAAATTGCTGTACTACAGCAAACAACAGACAAAGAATTATGGGCATTAACACATATGTATTTATTTGTACAGATACATGGATTTGAAATAGGTAATAGGCTAAAAATGATAGTAACCAAATACAGCCCTTAAGAATAGGAGAAAAGAACTATGGAAAAATGCTATACAAGCCAACAATCAAAGAGCATTTTAAAACTTCTATTTGAGGGAATAATGCAGCTGCAAAATAATTCAAAGAGGAAAGATACTGGAAGATGCAAAACAGCGTATTCAGTGAGCATGTGTCATAGGTAACTGCACTAATAGAAATTGCACCTATAGATCATGTATATARAAGTAGAGAAAGAAACAAGACAAGCATCCGTACTGTCTACAGCAGCATAGAGTACCACAGCTAAATTGTACGAGCAGCTTGGAAAGAAGACCCTATTAAGAGATATGGAGTGTAACGAAGTTCTACCTTCAGAGGTAATTCAGCAACAAAACACAAATTCTCATGTAAATCTCTAAAAGATATCCAAAATGATAAACAACAACATAGTTTACAGTGCTCTGAATGCAAAATTGCAAATCGATACACCGCTAGGCCTTCCTAAAGCTCTGCTAAGATCAGGAACAGCACAAATCACCAGAATATAAGGAATAAAAAGATTTCAAAATGTATACATATCAAAAAGAAAGATATGAAAAGCTTGGCCAATAGAAACATGGACTATGAGAAGTATATGAAAGACACTCACATTTGAACTTACTCTGTTCTCACAACTAAGACTGTTAAATAATGACCACAAACCAAATGTCCTGCAGCACGTATTTGGTGAGAAAGACAGATGCCACGTTTTGCTGATGCTTTCTTAGTTTCTTTTGCACCATCAGGAAAGATGTCCAAGTGTGCAACAAACATACTGTGAACTTAAACTGTATTAGCTATATAAACCTAAACTGTTATCTAGAGGTCTAGCTTTTTTGCCTTTATCATGGCAGCTCATCTTAGTATAACCTATCATTTCAAGTTTCCAAAGTCATTAGTACTGGAAAGCACAATAAAATCCCCTAAAATGTACAGAATAGGTTAACCTGGCCTCAAGGTCTAAGAAATTTTATTCACTGYATATGAGTTGTGGGCTTGAATTTTCCCAAAATTAGTTAGAATATGACCCCATGGAGAATTGATATAGTACCTGTCTTGAAAAATTATGTATTAGGCTTACTGTATATCCATTGGTTATAWTTTTTTACGAAGAAAACAGAGATCTTGAGTTTTGCTGTTGACAGTCCATCACTCTTAGTTTTTACTGCTTTCCACACATTGTGGCAGGCATCACAAGCACTGCTATTCACTGAAGCAAAAATGCTCATGTAGCAATGGAACTTGGAGACCTTTCTATTTGCAGTTAGAACTGGCCTCTGCCAGAACTGAAACGTTAGCAAACTATTACCAGAAGTTTACACTCTGATTTTACCGGATAAACAAAATTATTCAATTTCCAGGACTGTAAATAATTCCCCTACTGAAAGTCAATGTTTACATTTCCTAAGACACTAGAGGATATTAGCTTCCCAGACACTTCCTGCAAATAGCATGCAATTTTCTCACCCTGAGATTTAGATAGAGGACAAGAATGCATGAACAGTTTTTGTTTTTTTTAATACTGCTTATAAAAGAGGAGTCTCACATTGCTAGAAAACTTAAATGAAGGATTACTTTAATTAAATATTTTGTCCTCTCGACTGACTGACAGACTAGCATTCGTTTAGCTGCTTCATCCTGGCTTTTGCATCCTCGTTATCTCCATTTAACTGTGAAATACCTCAATAGATAACTACTTTTTCAAGTGACTGAAGCTAGCACTTACCTGCTGGATACCATATGTCCAGCCTTGCCTGATACGGTCCCTGGCCCACACGTTGTGAGCATTCTCTGCTAGCTTATCCACCATAGCCTCTTGAGAGGGGGTCAGTTTGACAAAACTCAGATCCATGGGAGCTGGTTTGTATCCACTTGACAACTGGTAACTGTCAAAAACCCACAGAACTTGCAGTTACTTTTCAGTGAGAAAATTTTAATAGAAATTGCAAAGGAAACAAATGACAAAGACATMTGTATGTAATATTTCTATATAAATAAATTGTCTTTAGGCACAAAGAATACCACAYACTGACATTCATCTTTGCTTCAAGCTAACTGTATCTGGATGGGATGATGCAGCTAGTAACAAATGTGACACAAAATGATCTAAACTAAAAATAAATATCTTAGTAGATATAGATTAAGATATTATCTATTTAAATACTTACATGAACATTGTTGTTATTGCCTTTGAGCACATCAYAATAATTGTTTTATTTATGTCCTACTGATGGAAGAAAATATTTTCTTCCTATTATAGACAGGGACATGAGAGACAGAACAAGCCATATGGTTTACTCAAGATCACGTATGATGTCTATCTAATATACATTTGTATTTATAATATCTCATCTCTTAGCTACCCTTCAAGTTTTAGGGGTAAGCTTYTTTGCTGGGTGATGCTATATTAGGAAAGGTAAATTTCTGGCACAACAGTATCACTTAAAAATATGCTACTCCCCAACTTGTTACTAATGTGGCTGTGATGTCAAAACTCTGAAGGACAGGCACAAATACAAAATTTATGTCTTAGTATTTTGAAATCTTAGGGAAGAAAAAAACAGAGTTAAGAAGACAGGCACAGTAAAGTTGCAAAATTTCTTGGAAAGTACAGGAGATGAGGATTACATTCAAGTGATGCCTGCTGCTTTTTGTATTTTAAAGTAAACTAACTAGACTTTGTCTCACTGATCACAACGCCCTGAGCYCTGCCATTCAGCTGCTTTTCAACCCACCTCAGTGTTCCTCTATCGCACACTTCACAATCTTGGCTATGAGGATGTTATGGGAGACAGTCAAAAGCCTTGCTGAAGCCAGGGTAGACAACATCCACTGCTCTCCCCAGCCAGTCCTTCCATCATAGAAGGCTATCAGGTTGGTTAAATATGATTTTCCCTTTGTGAATCTATGCTGACTACTCCTCAGCACCTTCTTGAGCTTCATGAGCTTGGAAATGGTATCCAGCATCAGCTGCTCCATCACGTTTCCAGGGACAGAGGGAAGGCTGACTGGCCTTTAGTTCCCTGGCTCCTTCTTGCCCTTTTTGAAGGCTGGAGTGACATTTACTTTCTTTCAGTCCTCAGGCACCTCTCCTTATTGCTGTGACCTTTCAAAGATGATTGAGAGTGGCATTGCAATGACATCAACCAGCAACCTCAGCACTCATGGGTGTAACCCATCAGGGCCCAAAAGCAGAAAAAGTAACCAGCAAAGTAGGGAAAAACAATTATAACCTTTATAAGAATGAATATTTAGACAGAAGAAATTAAGAATTTATTTTCTGTATGATCCCAAAATGAAGCCAGTAGGAATGGTTGGTGTCCTTACATCGTGGCTGAGGGTACCTTACATCATTTTCCAAGGATTTCAAAGGAAGTCTGTTCAGAATCAAGAACTGAACTTACAGTTCTTGGTTTCCAAGTCTTGTGCTTTCACTTGTGCATCAATATTTATCTTTTCAGTTACCTTTGATTCTAGAAGGAGATGAGGTCCAGAAACAGTGCCACTGAACACCTGTAATACTAACTCAGCTGAGTTAAGATGTGCATGTCTCAGGCAACATTACCTGATACTAAGGAAATCAAAGCTGGTTGCAAGTGAGAAAAGTGGTATACTGAAATGCAATGTAGAGATACTAGCTTGAATTAAAAATCAAGACAGTAGGACAAATTAGCAGAAGGGAAGTATGTCATACTAGTTACTCCTACTTCTGGAGGTACTTCAGAGATCTCTGCACTGTCCTTCATATACCATAGGGGTGTAAAAAACAGCTTACATTGACAAAAAAGTTAGTAACAGGTATGTTGCTCTCCAAGTGGGGAAAATCTATTTCTTCTGGTAGTAATAAAAAAATTATCTCACAGTCATATTACAAGCTCAAGGGCTAAAAKAAAATCACCATGGTCACTTATAATTTTCTCCTAATTTTGAGTTATCTCCAGCAGCAGTTTGGCTATGTGGCCTGGATTTATGTACCTTTAAATAGAACTCAGCCACAAAAAATGTACTGTTTGAGTGCCCAATGAAGCTACACTGATAACCTGAAAAAACAAAACCTATTCTGTCCAGTGCCCATTTTTCCAGCCTGCCCCGGTCTCTCTGAATGGCAGCATAACCATCCGGTGTATCAATAACCCTGTCCAGTTTTGCATTGTCTGAAAACTTGTTGAGAGTGCACTCTGGCCCATCTTTATTTAGAGGTTAAACATTATGAAACATTATTAGACCCCATATAGACCTCTGGGGTACATCACTAGTGAATGGCCTCCAGCTGGAATTCATGCTGCTGATTACAACC
Source organism: Rhea americana (assembly GCF_003343005.1). Lineage (NCBI taxonomy): Eukaryota > Metazoa > Chordata > Aves > Rheiformes > Rheidae > Rhea > Rhea americana. The sequence continues at coordinate 2,163,887 of NW_028185450.1, forward strand.
CTTTGAGTCCAACAGTTCAGCTAGGTTTCAGTTCGTATCACTATCCATTTGTCTAGCTCATACTTCATCAGTTTGTCTATGAGGATGTTATGAAAGACATTGTCAAAAGCCTTACTAAAGTTAGGATGTCCACTGCCCTCCCTCTGTCCACCAAGCCACTCATTTCATCACAGAAAGCTATCAGGTTGGTCAAGCACGATTGCTTGGCTTCCAGGAGTATTTGTGCCATTGACTTCCCAAGGACCAAGGTGAGGCTGAGCAGCCTACAGTTCCCTGGGTCATCTAGCACATCCTGTCATTGGTGCAGGAAGATGAGGTTAGGGAACATTTAAACAAACTGTACTTGCACAAGCCTACATAATGTGATGGGATGCACTCGTGAGTCTTGAGGGAGCTGACTGACGTAATTGCAAGGCCACTATCAAKTATCTTTGAAAAGTTATAGTGACTGGGGGAGGTTCCCGAAGGCCAGAGGAAAGCAAATGTCACTCCTGACTTCAAGAAGGGAAGAAAGAGGACCCAGGGAACTGTAGGCTGCTCAGCCTCACCTTGGTCCTTGGGAAGTCAATGGCACAAATACTCCTGGAAGCCAAGCAATCGTGCTTGACCAACCTGATAGCTTTCTGTGATGAAATGAGTGGCTTGGTGGACASAGGGAGGGCAGTGGACATCCTGACTTTAGTAAGGCTTTTGACAATGTCTTTCATAACATCCTCATAGACAAACTGATGAAGTATGAGCTAGACAAATGGACAGTTCATAACTTTCAATCGTGCTCACACTCCCAAACTCTTCAGTTTGGGGAGCACACTGGTCCTGAGAAAGCAGCAAGGGCACTTTGCCTGGGCAATAAAAGCTGGTCTCAGAGCTGCGGTAGCAGAGGGCACTATATTAGCCACTGCCCAATACCATCAAAGCTCTTTTTCACCTCTTTCATAGGGGAAAATCAAGAAGCTGTACCAGTCCTCTCCAGTTCAAGTCACTATATGGTCATCTAAGACTTCTAAAAGGCTCTTTAAATATTTGCAGAACAGCAAAATACATTGACAAATCTGCTGTAAAAATGTGAAGAATGTATAAAAACTGTAAAAAGTGTCTGCAGTACACTGTACCTACAAAAGAGCTTTGAAATGATGGATTGATTGTCAGAAATTTCAATGAATCACRTAAAATTTAAACTTTGTATATCAGATGGTAAATATCTAGAATGTTTGTAGGTATGTGAAAATTTCTGAAAACTCAGATACACATGCAGGTATAACCCAAGTATCAATAAAGCTAGAAACACAGTACTAGATTGTTAAAAACATAGTTTGCTTAACTCATACTGCCTAAAAGAACAAACAAAAAAAAAACAAACAAAATTTGAATTTCAACTTACTTCTTTGGAAGTTTCATTTTTTTCACTTTTTCTTCCGCATGTTCATCAGCAATTCCAACGTGGCAGCCTAATGCTAGCAGGGTTCTAGAACACAGAAATCAGTGATAAATCACTGYCAATACTTCTACATTCAGAGTTGTCAGTTGATACACAAATGACACGAGACAAAAAAAAAAAAAAAACACAAACGAGACCTATGGGAATGACAGCATAACACACAGTGTAATATGGAAAGGTCAACAACAGCCTTTTCGTATATGTAATACATTTATCGATGATGTTAAGAAAATACCACAAGATGTTCTTAAATTGTTTAGGTAAACCGTATGAGTGGACAAATTCAAAATGGAATTATCATACAGTCCAGCTATTTCATCTCTTTGAGACATCAGTTCAAAGATTCACTTCTCTTAAAATATATTTATAGCAACAAATGAATTGTACAGAAATACTGGTCAAACATTTTCCAAAGGAGATTCCTTAGAGTGAGCAGAGCAGGCACCATAAACCATCTTCAGGGTGAAATATGCTATAGAAATGTATGCATCACTGTAAATTCATTCTGAAAAAATATTTTGTCATGTCATGTTTTTCCATTTCAAACTTTTAAAAGTCATTCTTACTTGTTATTCCTTTAGCATTTACAGATGTCTTCATAACAGCCGTAACTCTTTATTTCCTCTCCAGCTTACTCTCAGATACAATGTAGGAAGAACTACATGTTCATACCCTTAACTAGCCAAAGACACTTGCTAAATAATAAAGAGAATGTGTTTTTTCCTCCCTTTAAGACTGATAAAAGTCAGTGAAATCTGTCTTAACTATTAGAATTGAGGCACCACTGCTTTATACCAAAATCGTTTCATGTCATGTTGTTTACTTGAAAGATGATGCTAGGTGAAAAAATAGAATATGTCACTTTTTATCCTTAGAATGTACGCTTGTGAACAGGCTCAACAGTATTAATTAGGTTTCTAATTATCTTAAATCTCTTCCTTTCTTTAGAGTCACATTATCCAACAGTATAAATCTTAAGTCTCATTCATCTCCAGGAGTTGATCTATTACTAATCAATTATTTGTTCTTGCATTTAGTTTCAACATTGCCTATCAAATCTTACCTTGCAACATAGATGCATTACTAAAATATCAACAGGAAAATGAAAATAAATCCTGAACAAAGGTAATAGACCACTCTGGCTCTAAAAAAAGGCAAAGTTACAGTGTCCTCAAAATATCTCTCAGTCTTTACATTCTCTGGGAGAAAATGTGGGGTAGAGAAAATGTAAAAGTATGGAGGACTGTACAGGCAGGTTTAAACTGTGAAAAGCAAGTCACAGCATGGGAAGCAATTTGCTGCTCTTCCCCTTTGCTATATAGCTTGTTGAATGTAGTGAAACTTARCTGCTTCAGTAGCTCCTTCTCAGCTTAGTACATTCTTTTTGTTGGCCTAACCCACATTTCTCTTATCTAAGATATAAGAGAAAAAAASCATTTTTCACACACAAACTTTCCTTTCTCCCACTTTGCCTCCCAGGACCTTTTAGTTTTCCTAYGGCCTACAATGCAAATTATCTCACATCTGAAAGAATGAAGTAACTCTGACTGAAGTCATGATGTTTGGAGATCAAAGATTTCTCAAAATCTGAGGGTGATATCTATATCTTTGATTGAAATTGATTATGCAGAAGAAATCAGAAGTGTAAACTTTGGTCTCCAGTCCCAATTTTCCCACCACGAAAGAAAGCTGGAAAATAAGGTTTTGATTTGTTTTCTCTAATAAAACAACAGATTTATTACTTTATTATATTATCCACTCTTGAACTAGAGTCTAAAACTGTACCTCTAGTAGTATTTCTATGCACAGATGAATCATATGCTTCAAGGAGATTCTTAGAGTGTATTTCTAGTTCCAGCTACATGAAGTATATCATATCGTTATGCCCTCTAAATCCCAATTTTAGACTAGGTGGTAAAAGTCAAATACCAGGAAATCAACCTGCAATGTCTGCCTTCTGCAATACATATTACCTGCTAGGAATACTTCACACAGCTAAATTTAACTGGCATAAACCATACCTAGTTCCTGTCTAGCCCTCTCATCTATCACCAGCATAAGTARAAGCATAACACACCTAATAGTGGAAAACAGCACAGAGCAGCTGACCTCCACTAACTCTAWTTTTATTGTACTGTAAGTGATCTTAAAACAGAGATTTGAACCTTATATTATCTCTACCAAGACAGTGCAAATACAAATGAGAGCACCACAGGAGGATARAAAGGCAACTGGGGCCTGAGAGCTAGATTTTATTCACACTTTCATTCACTTCWCAAGCAGATTCCTCAATGCAGGAGGGACCTGAAAGAGCCCTGAAGTACTCAAGAAGCTAGAGAAGAAAACTAGAAGCAGCTGAATGCAGCCTTCAGCATAATACTGATGCATATAATTATCGYATATACAGCTCAGTAAATAGGTACAAATGGGAGAGTCAGTCACAGAAAAACAAGCAAAACAAAATAAAAGACCAATCTACACAATAAATATAAAAATGCGCAGAAACAGCATCAATGTGCAAGCCTATTTTAATCCTATGACACTTTCATAGGTAACTCATTCCTGACTCTTGACATTTCATACAGTGTATCATTTATAGTTCATAACAGTTTGAAAAATATACAGAATAATGTAAAGAAATATTGTGTCAGATTATATGACTCAGAACTTCCTTGTTTTCTGCCTCTTTCATCTAATGKAGCTGGCAGCAAAACTGGCAACAAACCAACAAAAAAAATCCAATTATAGTAAAGAGTTATACTTGTCATCTTGCARCTACTTCAGTAATACAGTGAACAGTTCAACACAATTTGTAAATAATTTAGTACTTGGTATGTATACAATTAGAAGAAGTTTTAAAAGAACATTTTGTTTCCCTCTTCTCCCTTCTCACCCCTTGAAAAAGGGCTTCAAGGGTTCTACGAACTATAGAACTAGTCAAGGTAGTTTACAGTTCATGTTACCACAATATATATTAAACAGAATGGATTAACACATTAATTTTCCCACTTCAGAAATGAAATGAGTTTGACATTCTTGTTCTAGTCCCCAAACATTAGATGTTGCAAAATTAGAACTGCATACTTTAGAAAACAAGGATCTATACAAKAACTAAATGGAAACTGAGCTCAGTAAGCATATGAATTTTGAAATCCAGAGAAAGACTTTGTGACTTGGACGCCATTCGTTTAGCAAAAAGATTCTACACATGTTAAGCAAAATTAATTAAAATAAAAATAACCTACAATTTATAAGCTTATACAAGTAGTTTTATTGTATAACTTTTTGGTTTTGTCCAGGTTAGAAGTGTTGGGTTCTGAATCWGTAAACATGTAGAGATTACTAAAATATGTCAATATTTAGTGAAACATTATGAATGTATGCTTAACACCGACAGTATGACTTTTCTGATGGCTGAGGCATATTGTATATAATCTACCAAAAGATCTAACTGTAGGAAAAGTTGAAGACATTATCTTTTACAGTTTCACAAAMTGAAATGGAAGACACTATTCTGGAATCAAAGGACATCGTCATGTTGATAAGGGTCCCAAAATCTTTCCTTCAAATTCTCATATCTAGCTGTAGACAATTTTGAACTTATTTTCTTGCTTACGATACTAATCAACTTATCTCTGTATAATACTAAATGCTTATCTATAGTGTCAAAATACACCTTGAGAAACTGTGAACTCAGGTTCATGAATAAGTTTTCTGTGAAGTAATTGTTTACTTTGTGAATGGTAGACCAGTAAATAGCACAGGGGAGCAGAGCATGAAAGAATACTATGAGAAATTTTATGAGGAATGTTCTATCAAATGTTCTGCCACGAGGCTGTAAGTCCTCATATTATGAATGCAAATGCTATAATATGTTCTCAGTTTACCTGGCATATTTTTGGACAATATAGGACAAATATTTCCAGAAAAAAATAATATCACATGCAGAAAGTCATCCTTTGTCAATATTGTGAACAGGAAAAAGTAACCATATTTTTAAAAGAAAAAAAAAAATCGATTGGAAAAAAAAAAAAAAAAAGAGTGACCAGGGAACCACATATACCTCTGGGGCACAGCATCAGTCAGTCTGAGAAATATTTTTAGCATGTTGGTGAGTCAATGCTACATACGGAAAAAATTACTTAGTTAAGTACATTTCCATTCCCATTTGCAGCAGAGGAAGAACTCACACCTGCTTGACAGACAGAGCTGAGCTGAGGAATTGGGTTTCTGTAAGGATAACTAGATTGCTTGTACATACCCATTAACGTCCCACTCAAATTTTATAGCACTCCAACTGGAGAGCTTCCACAACATTCACGTATCTAATTTTTCATCTACAAAGAGGAGAGAATGCCTGGTTCTCCCCTGCGGCAGCAGGTAATGGTGACACAGAAAAAGGAGCAAGGAGCCTTGAAGCAAAGCCCGTTACTAACCACATCCAAAAAATATGTGCTTTATCAATAATTAAACCAAATAAAAAAATCAAAGGGTTTGTTCAAAGCCTGGATCTACTTCTCTTTCCTTTAGGTTAGATGAAAACTGTCCCTGAGTTGCCATTTCATAAGTGGCATTACAATTGCAACTCTTTAATCATGTAGAAAAGTCTCACTGTAAGCTTTAAAATTTCTAGGAACTTACTTGAGCGTTTCAAGTGACATCTGCAAGTTATAATTTCTTTCCTGCTCTGGCAATTTTGAGAACTCCACTAAGCACGGGTGTTGTCTTTTGTTGTCGTCTCTAACCTGGGGGAAAAAGAATAAAAAAATATAAAAAGAAATAAATTTAATGTGTCTTTAAAACCAGCTGAAATTTAGAAACAATCCAAAGCACAAACTACTTAAGTCTAATCTTGTCAGCATTACTCAAACTGAACAGCATTTCAATTAAAAAAAAAATTATTCTCAGAGTAAAATCATTCAGTTCAGGTGAGACAGAATTTGCATTCGCAAATAAAACGTCTCTAAAGTGGAATACATGATGATTTCTGTACTTTATTATATGGATGTCCACAAAAAAAAAATACAAAGGTTAAGAATAGTGTTGTGTTTTGACATATATCCATACAATTGACATATATCCATACAATTACTATTTATTTATCCATACAATTTACTATTTACTATCCATATAATACTATTTAGAGGTTGTATACAATTCATCTTCAGCATAGTATCTGAAAAAATATGCATCTAATCGTTACAGCTATGTTGATAAGAATACGATTGAGTAAACACCCCATGAAATCATGATATTCAGAATTAAGGATAAATCTACCCTCTCCCTTAATTCAGTAAATGTTTGTGTTTCTTAAAATTACAGCAATGGCATACAAGCAGGAAACAATTGTTGAGCAGTCACATATGACAAATTTACTTGCGCTATAATGATATTATAGTCATAAAGACCCTAATTTACAAAATCTTACATTTTATATACTTAAAATTTTGGTCAAAAATATTTTTAACCTTCTCTTTTTTATATACCACTTCAGTCTAATACTGGCCACAGTTAGGAACTGTAATAGAGGATAGGACAACTGAGCATTCCAGTGCTCTCAGCTTTGCAACTTCAACTTACTACAGCTCAGTCAACACAATCTATAAAAACTGTCTTGTAAGAGGGCTTGATTAATAAAATATTGCTTTGAAMATTTTTACACATACTTTAAGCATTTTTTCCCATAAAAAGTTAGAATGGGGGGGGAATACAGGATGCGGATGTGGTTTTTCCATTAGCACTTATTTTTAGAACTTAAATTTAATTAATTTCCAAACTGAACAGACTGGACACTAAAAGATAAGAAACCTTGAAAACAATGAAGTAAATATAAGAAGGTCGCAATTAGGTAACAAAGTTTAAGGGACAGATCTGCAAACAGAAATAAATCCCAGCATATTTTTCCCCTGATAGGATGCGCAGAGCTATTATTTGCTTGACATTTGACAAAAAACAGCTGTGCCACTGAAGACATTATAACTTCCCCAGCTTTCAAGGGAGGCAGCCAGCCGACAAGATGCTGAGAGTTAATCTGTTTTACTTCACCAGATGCAAACTGGGGAGYGCTTCAACAGTTCCACCTGCCGCGTGGTTGGTAGTGAAGAGCAATCCAACACAGGAGAGGACATCACAAGCCTGAACACCTGCTTCTGTGACTCCCTAATAGCTCCGAAAAAGCCCTCTGCACCTCCAGCTCTCTGACTGCCCATATACTGGATTTGCACTAACAAAGCATCCTTTTTTCTTTTTATTATTAATTTTTAAAGCTGTGAAGTGAAAGTTGCTGCAAAACTAATATGAAGTATGACTTTTGATGAATTAGATAATTTTGCTGGAAAACATAATGTTTATGTTTGTAGTTAATAAGCAAAATTGATGCACTTTTTCAAACTTGCATTCATTTGGTGAATATAGGATGGCTTTTAAATTATATTAACTTAAAAAAGAACAAGGCCAGAATTTTCAATGAGGCGGTACCATCAGACTGGTACATTCTGTTCTTAATAGCTTTGTTTGATCTGCCACTCATATAAAGAATCAGAGCTGACATTTAAAAAACAAAAAAAGTCGATAGCTCATAAACTGGCATAAAAATTCCGGCTTTCAAAAATGTAATCCATCTTACTTAAACTGACTGCTTGTCCTGCATATTGCATTAAACAGAGGAGCTTTTCTTTGGATTTTTAAATGAAAATGTTCTAAAATGAAAAAGCTGAAGAATCATGCCAATAAATCCAAATGCAGTATCTAAGATCATACTGCAAAAAAACCTGTATCGTAGCACTGGCGCATAAACAATGTGTGTTATAGAAGRGAAAGAAAAATGGATACGTATACACCTTAGGCTATRGAGAAAGTTCCTCTTATTTCAAGTCCTCAGTGTCAGTCACATATGAATACCCAAAGAGTGAATATGAACATGGATCACTGRTAACTGAAATTTATTTTCTATTTATTGTCTTCTATTTGTACCAGTTTTGTGTTTTTCTACATTGCTAACTAAACCAGATAGCACTACTCAATCTAGGGTTTTAACCTCATAAAATAATAAAAAGATTCACATATTTCTATAACATATCTGAGTAACATATTTTCTTTTTCCCATCTAACTGCATAATAATTATCCAGTTGAACTGTAGACAGCTGTTCATGAATTGGATTGCAAAATATTCACAATCTCCAGGGAATCTTTCTCTGCATTTGATGGGATTAATGTTCTTTGGACAKGCAATACTAACAATTTAACTGTCAAATGACTCCATCAAGATCATTAGCAGCTAAGAAAAGAAACATCTTTAACTGGACACTGAAAATATTTATTTTCAGATTTGTTTTCCCATCTCATAGTAATACACAYTAATAAAGATTCAATATAGTCTCCAACAAGAAGGATCACTTTAGTTTTCAGTAGAACTAGTTTAAATCTTGGACTTTAGATTTTTTCCTCATATTTCCACTGTTAATTAAATTTCCCCTAGTGACTCTTACTTCACTCTACAATAGATAATGTTCTTATCACATATTAAACTTTTGTAGGTTGCTCTCCCCTCCTTTTTCAAACATAGTATRAAATCTACTGTCTTACAAATCTATTATATACATAACAGAATTTCTGACACATAGATTCTTAATTTTGGAGACTGTCTTTAAATGTATAGGTAAGATTGAGAGAAAAGAAGATAGGCAAATGCATGCCACTGATACCAAGTTGGGAACCTACATACTTCTCATATTTAGGTTTCTAATGAACCAGCTAACAAAATTCCTCAGAATGTGCTCTAGCTTTGGTATGGTAGCTTGTTATTTTGCTTTGTTACAGATATGCATTCAGTAGAAGAAGCGCATGCAATACTGGACAATACTAAGCACAGATCTAATGAAACGTGTATCTAGGAGGGAAYATAAAATGCAATCCACAGTAGATTTCCAGAATAATTTGACACTTGAACCTAAGGAATCTCAGTCTTTTAGCTTGTTTGCTGGATTTTTCATGGCATAGACTTTTAAAGCTGAAAAAACACCACTTCTTCAGAAGGGCTAGCTGTTATATGCTATAATAATAATGCACTACAGCCAGGGCATGAAAGCTGAACAATTTAAAAGATTTAGTGCCTGGTTACATTCTGAACAGAACTACAATGTTTATAAACGTTTAACTCTATACCTCTTATATAATTGGTTAAAAAAAAATAGTGTTCAAGGTTACACCTAGATTCTTGATGGTGTATAATCATACACTCAAAGCACTTAGAGATCATTTCACAGCTGGTAGGATTATCTCACAATTAGCAAGTTTTGTCACATTAATTTAATTGGCATTTTTTATTCGAGCTGGCGAGGAAGGCAACCAAAAGGCCAACAAGTCTACTATGTTAATCAAATATTTCATAGTAGTGTAGTATGCTACATCAAAAGTAATATCTATACCCTAATTACATTAAATATGTAGTCTGAATTCCTCAAAAGACCAAAACTGCTTATTAACACAAATACATATATATTTTTCTTTATGTTTATACAAGCTTTTTAATTTACATCTAGTATCTACTATGTGTTCTACATACTTTTCACAACAGTAATTCTTCATAATCAGTACCATCTGGGATTCAAGTAACTAGCCTGTAGATGTCTTTTATAAATGATTAATAGCATCTAATTAACACAGTAGACCACATTCTCTTTYGTGTCAAATCCAGAAGCCACACACTTTTTTCTGCTATACTCCATGAGAATTAGGAAAGAGATAAGAAACAGCACAGGGAGCATGTAATACATATATGAATCTGAAGAGGAGAAAAGGAAGGAGAAAGGGAAAATTAATGGCATTTGGAAAAATAGCAACACTTATTTTGGATCCATCTGGGACTCTCAAAGATTTATGTCAGTCAATAAAAGTAAGGAGAAGCAAGAATATCTGTTTTCACTGTCGCTCTGCCAGGCAACTATTTTATTGAGAAGTCAAAAGGAAATCTATCACAGCTCTTGCCACATGTTAGCAAAAGCTCAAAAAGTTACCTTGCATATAAGAAAAATATATGCTAAACTATGTTTAACCATGTCATCCTACTCTCTGACTAAAATTCTTACCCCCAAGAACAAACAAGAGGGTGGAAAATCCCCTAGGTGCCTGCACCAGCAGTCAGCCTCACTGAAGCAGCAAACAGCTTTAATTCCAGAATTTCAAATCAGAAAAACAWAAGCACGGTTGGTTCCCAATTACCTCTGGAGGAAGGAGTTTAAAACCTTGCTAATTTTGGAAGGAGGGGAAAAAATAATTGCCATTATAAAAGGAAACCAATTTACCAAATATTATACAATTAGCTGAAAATGAAGTTGGAAAGTACATACTGGTCCATACTGCCACCCAAGTTCAATTTTATTCATAACCCAAAGTTCATGGATGTTTTCTGCTAATTTTTCTCTAATCCTTTCCAGGTGGGGAGGCAAAACAATCTAAAGAGAGAAGAGAGAAAGAGGCTGTTACATATAAGTAGCTTGACACTGCCAACCAGACTATCATACCTGGCAAATTTTGGATAAACCAGCTGCGCAAAGTGAGTGAGAATTCTTAGATCAACAGACATTAATCTAAGCTTTTATGAGTTCCAGAGCTGGACCAGCAAGGGAAAACAGCTCTAAATTCAATACAGCCAGATGGCATGGGATATATTTCTGGCAGATGACCAGAAACTACCCAAACTGATGGTATTTCTCAGCTAAAARAACTCTAAAAATTGCAACAACCAATGCAATTTTATAAAAAGCACTTCAGCCAAACACTACCACTTGAGAACTACACTCCAATTAAAAAAAAATGAAAGATGATGATGACAGTTGACAAGTGAGCTCCGGAKAGCAAGGCATCCTATCTCCTAATTTGAAATTAGGTAAATCTACTTCAAAATTCAGAAATGTCAGACATACAGTTCTGTAAATCAAGGTAAAGTTACCCTAATTATTAATATCACAGAACAGTAATTGCATGATACATGCAGAATGCCATATTTAATATATATTGGCAACAAAATAGCAAGGTTCATTCTTTTTTTATGATTTTCAGAAATGAGTTCCTAAATATGGTAAAACCTGAACACACAGTGTCCAGAAGTCTGTATCATCCAGAACTCTGGTCAAGTGTAAAAGKCATTCTTGCAATCTGTGGTGAGATCTTTGCTACCAGAAAAGCTGCTAAAGAATTACTGGTCTTTTTAACTAAGTAAAATAAAAGCAAACATAACTTCAATGCGTGCCATTTACTGCCTGTAGTGAGTCAAATATTCTCCCAAATAAAGAAATAGGGCTGACTGTGGTCTAAACCTTTGTACAATAATGCAAGGTCTACTGTATTTTAAAGTAAAAGAGCAATAAAATTGTCTAGTAACAAAATAGTGGTAACCGGTGAAACATAACAAAATTCAAATACTCTTCTGTGCACTCTAAGAACAAAACATATTCTTCATTACAGTGCATGTGAGCTGAAGCACATGAAATTTTTAGTAAGTACTGTAAGACCTTACAATGCCTTTGAYTTTTTTTTTCAGATTTTCAACTCTTAGCACTGAGCTGCAACCAATCAAACCCCAAGGCAAAACAAGTTGGAGAAAAGCTGCAAACTCGGTCCAGTTTGAATTAACATAGGCCTTTAACGTCTGTGGTTAAAAGAGAAAATACAATCTTTTCGTTTCCCCACCTGGCTGGTATCTACAGGAACCGGGGTGAAAGCTGCTTGAGACAGAGAGATAGTTGGGCCCAGCAGGTCTCTTGTGTAGCTGCGGTCCTGCTTGTACTCCCGGCTGTGCTCCACTTTCAATTTCTCTTTTGGTAGGACAGCTTCAAAGCAAGGGGCATACCCAGGTGGAGGAAGGAATTTGAACTCTCCATGGCGACCTCCGAGCAAGAAACGCACCCTGTAAATATTAGGGTTAATTTATATAACTGACACTTCTGCTGTCAAAAGTAATCAGTTTGTGGGCCTAAGAACTACTGAACAACGTTAAAGAAAAAATAAAAACCTTACTGAACACTATTTAAGAAGTTGCAACTTATTTGCATTCTTGAACTTTCTACTTTCTCTAATTTGTGCTGGAGTTTAGTAGGTACTAAAACTTGATGAAAATTAACTTCCTCTTTAATTAATTTCCACTTCTGTGGARCTATTCTAGGCAGGACAGAGAGAGAGACTAAAGGAGAAGAGCGAGAAAGATGATGATCAGTTTGCTTAGCATGCCCATGAAGCAAGCAGTAACCTTCCCAGCCTCGCAGAGGAGCAGCTGTAACCCAAATTAACCGATCTGCAACCTCTGAGCTCTCTCCTTCCATGAGGAAGATCTGAGAAAAGAGTCTGAAATCACTCAGTAGAACGTGATTATGTCTTTTCTGCCACAGAATACTAAATCCTTAGGACAAAATACAAAAAACTCCTATGCACTTTTTACATTATCAGAAATGCAGGGGAAAGCATTATTTCATTCATTACAAAATGGCAAACTTGTCACGTTGTTCGTTACTGAAAAATTCAAGTGAGTGAGATGACCATGAAGTAGCAATGGCATAATACCAAAAAATCCTCCACAGAGCGTTGTCATCCAAGAAGGAGCCCCTTCAAAAAAGCCAAATTAATACCTAGCAATACAACAGAATGATTTTGTCCCTTCTTTTATATCTACTGAGTGTCTTGTGCAGTTGCTGTCAATGCTATAGCTAAGCACTCTCCAGAAGTACATTCAGCATGTGAATAACATCTGTCTCATGAAGGAGATACAACATCCATGTTTACAGATTGCAAGCATCCTAGCATGCAGTTTTACCAACATGTGCTGTTTACATACATATATCTATTGKCACTGTATTATCTATGACAAAGTCCAATGCATCTGGAACAAAAGCTGACACATCCTTAACTTCTGTAACATCTAACAGCCTCAGAATGATCCCTAACAGCATTGCGCTGCCTCCAACAAAAATCAGCTTTCAGTCTTTACCTTGGCCACGGCTCTGCTACAGTCAGTCCTCCTGCAGAAGCATCACAAAGTCTTTTTAATATTATAGTCCCTAACTATTCAGTACATGGAAGGGGAAATCTGGCACCTCAAATGTGACTAGATATTTTACAAAAAATCACTACAGCAATCAGAATACAGAATAATTGACCTCATATTAACCCATCCTGCTGAAAAGAAAGTTTACCACCATTTAAGGAAAGGACAGATAATGCATCTTCAGATAGTGCTTACTATCTCAAAATAAGTAGATTATGGTAAATATATTTTTAATAGTGAAGGATTGATGCTTTTCTTCCTATAGTTAAAGGCTGTCCTGGAAGTAAGTAAGTGGTAATATGCATTGTATTGTCAGCTAAGAAATTATAGAGAAGCTGTTTCTAAGCCGTATTTGCAAACCACCTGAATACACTGGTGTGCTGGAAAACAACAGATGCATCATCTCATCAGGACTCCTTTGTAACTCTTACTTATTATCTTGGACAGGAACTGTGCCAAAGAAGCAGATGTCAGAAAGGGAAGTGAGAGTGAAGACAGCCAGAGAAACATTCACTCTATTTATATCTGCTGAAAAAAAACAGACTGAGAGAAAACTACAGTGGATGCTAACTTTATTCCTGCTGAGAAGCTGACAACTGGGAAGAATAGGCCATCTATGTTGAAATTCTCAAACATTCCTTGAACCGGCTGACCATTTATCCGGAAAGAGATGCTGGGGGCACTCAGATCCAAACAGCAGCTAATAACGTCATCAGTTCTTAACAGATGTTGGTTGGGGGAGTTTACTGTTCGTGCTACACAACCTGTGGAAGTAAAGGAGATACGTTTAGCAAAACTTCTAAGAATCATACAAGGTTTCACAGCAGCCTAGAAAAGAGGAAGAGAAAACAAAGCAACAGAGCATGTATACATCAATTCCATAACACCTAACTTGTAACATCCAAGACCTGATTTAGGTTTGCAATATGGTGAAAAGMAGCATATATGATTGTATCATATATACAAAAATATAGAGCTATATAGTATACCTATATATATACTATATATAGGTATAGTATACGTATAGTATACTATATATAGTATAGCCATATAGCACCCATATGACACTACTTTCAAAATCTGACCTAAAATAAGAGCATTTTTTACAGCATATACAGAAAATAAGCGCATTTCTGCAGCATATGTATTCAGCAATATATATGGTTTTCTTTACCATGTCCTGTACTAATTCTGAAGGATCATTTTATCTCCTATTGCATTACAGCTACACATGCACATGTGCTTTCCAAGTGAAATAAAATACAAAAGAATACAGGAACAGGAAATAGATTGCTTCTAGCATTTAAGAGCTACTTACAGTAGAAAATATATGGAAAGCATTAAGGATGTATGAAAATAGCTATAGATATGGTTTCAAAAAACAAGATTTACAAGGTCTGTATGAGATAAATTGTAACACATTAAGTATAAAGTACTTAAAGTTTGCCTCTGACTTTAGGATTCTACAGAAATCTTATCTCTTAAGTAAAAAGGATTACGAAAAAGAAAACAAGTTTTCTTTCTTATTATTTTGATTTTGCTCAATTAAGCCAGTTTGAAGGCAGAGTAAGATTTGCAGAATCAACAGTAAATCTGAATAATTCAGACACTAAGTCCAGTGTCCCTTAACCACTTGTATTTGCATATGCATTTACTATTAAAAATGAGATCCCAGCTTGGCCAGTGATAYTCTAAAGATGATTACCTGACCAAACATACTATATGCAAGTGAGGATTGTCTACTATACAAGTAGACAATCTTAATGTACATAAATAAAAAATTGAGATAACTACAAAAAAATCTTGAAGTGTATGACAGAAGAGCATTCCTAAAAGTCTTCATCACCTCTGAAGTATTTTTAAACTTTTAAACTAAAAAGCAATATTATAAACCTGTACAAAAGTCCTATGCGTTAAATCTCTCAGGCTGTTCTTTGAGTATCCACATGAATTAGAAACCCAAACTACTGTTTGACAGGCTTCATTTTCTGCTTCTTTGAAGTTTTAAAGTAAAGCTTTAGAGTTACCATAAAAAAAGAAAAGCCCTAGGCTGAAATATAAATTATTATTTTATCTATATTACTTTTTATGAAACAATTTTTTAAATATGCATTGTCAACTTAAAATACATCCTGATACGGGATGCTGTTTCTGGATATTATTCTGAGTGTCAGCTGAAACATCTGATTCACTTTGCTGCTACTGAAACCACAAACTCACTGAATTCCAAATGTACATCCTTATATGAGGATGTAAAAACAGAATGACGAGGAAAAAAACAGAAAAGGTAACATACCTGACCACAGATGCAGACCATCAAAGCCGTAAGAATACAAATCATCACCAACACCATTTCCTCCCCATTCTGCTCCTCCGCCAGGATATGGTGAGTAGCCCTCTGTTGATGCCCAACCCACTCGAAGATGAGTCGATTCTGCAGTCACAAATGGCTCCAGATGGTCCACCATGAGTTCATAGTACCATTTTCTGTACTGGGCAGAACCTTCACTAATCCCCAAGAAGATGTTGGGTCGCATGCTTGAACAGAAAGAGTGTAAGCGGATATTAAAAACTCACCTGAAAATTATGCACTACTGCAAGCTTCTTCATTTTGCTCAAATTTGCTTATTTTATCTGATTAGAACAGTAGAATTAAAGCCTTTTTTTCTTTTTTTTTCCTTTTTTTTTTTTTTTAAGTTTTTTAGGTTCAGTGAACAATGACCATTACAGTTCAAGCAAAAGTAACTGAAACAGTATCCTTGTTCAGATACCAGTATTAATACTTTGTTTTAACAAAAAATTGTTAAATTCTACAAACAAAAATGACAACCATTCACCAATAATTACCAACACAAATGTTGGTAAATACGTACTTCAGGTTGAATAGCAACCTGCTCTACATGACACTGATTATCAAGAGAATAACATTTACAAAAACACAAAAGTGTCAATCTATTTCAAAATTCTTTCATCCCTCTTCCCTCCTTAGAATAAGTTTTGTAAAATTCAGTTATTTGCAAAGGTTGTACTGATCTTTAATATCAATTAAATGTTCCTMCTGCTGATGATTTCAAAGCACTTCAGATGCATACTTGAAAGATAAAAATACTACTGTGCTTACTCAACATATACCTAAATAGCAAACTACAGAGTCCTACATTTAAAGGTCATGAGGGAAAAAAAGAGAGAGAAAAAGACTGGTCTTCCAATCTGATTTTTAGGGTAATACTGCATCCAGAATCTCACTAACAAAATCCATCTCCAGATTTATTTCTGTCCCAGCTATATATTAAGAAAGCCATCCAGTCTTGACTTAAAGCCTTAGAGGAAAGTATCAAATACCAGCGCAAGGTATATTTCTCAAGGGTTAGTTATCCATACACAGACTTCTAAGTTTAATTTATCCAGTTTTCACTTCCATCTACCAGACTGTGCTGTAACTTCTGTGCTACAAATATTTTCTTTCTGTGTACTAGATGCTTAATCAATACAAATGCACCTTCAAGCCAGCCCCAGCACATATATGCATTCCTGTGAAGGGAATGCAGAGGAGAAAGAAGTGTTGGTAGGGACTATAAAACACAAGGTAGTATAAAACCAGAATTCACTGATTCAATTGCTTATAGAATAACTTATTTTATCACCTAAGACTAATATACTTCCTTTTTAGAAGCATATGAGTTGTTTTTATGCCAAAATTGAGCACAGATACTGGTCACTTTGCTACAAATTAAAAGTTTAATCTCCTTAAAAATACACATAAAAACTGTCCGACAAAAGCTGTCTTCCAGAGAAATCATATCATTGGTAAATTATTTATTACCAACAATCCTGTCTTCTCTGACTGAGCTCAGTATCAGGTATATCATGACTTTGTCCAGACTCTCCAACCTAATCAACTTAATAATCCAATTTACCCCTTTTAAATTTATGTTTGTGATCATAATTTTCCAGTCCCCTGGAAAAGTACATCAAACATCAGTCTTACAGAGTTCCTTTGCTAATTATTTTTGGTGCAAGTTATCCAAGGCTCATTCTATCACAAAATACTTTCAATGTGTACTTCCTCTCTCTGGATGTTGAAGAGAGACCTTTTTCCTTATCACTACAAGAATATGAGAGTTTTCATTCACATCTTTCTAATGCAGAGTAGAAATATATATTAACTACATGTGCTTTTTCTGCAGCCATAGTTGCAAAAGACAGTTTTACCTTCCCTGTAGAAGACCCAAAGCCATAATACAAGTACAATCAGTCCCTGTATGTTTTCATTTCCTCTCTCGTATTTTTAATAGAGATTTTCTTTAGTGATTTTTGTTTACCAATTTTCAAATTTATTGGCAATATGGAATTATTGCTATTACTTTCACCATCTTTCCATGTATCACATATATTTTTGCATATATTATGTGGGGGGGGTTCACATGTGTGTATGAAATATATGAAAGAAAGCATTAGATATAAAATCGTCCAGTTCATTTCACCTTTGCATTTGGATTTCTTTTAACCTAAAAAGGCCTCTTTATATGCTACATTTGCAGAATTTTTATGCTTTCCAGCATCTAATAAAATCCTTTGGACTCTGAATTAACATTACTATTTCTGTGTTTTATACTTTCCTTCTCACTCAAGGACTGAGGCTTTTTTATACACACACAAGTTGGAGGCAGAGAAAGATCACATGAATCTTCACTTAAAGTCAGATTCTTCGGACTTAGCCTTAATTCAAGCTCTCGATAAAGTAAGTGCTTACAAGATCACCAACACTGGAGGAAGAAGGCAATCACGAACCACTGGTTGATGATACTTTGACRGAACAGCTAGATCTAGACAGTGAAGTACAAGAATTTTTAGAAGAAATTTTGAAATTTCTGACTTAAAGCAGTATAGACCTGCTTTAGCTTGCATCAGCTGCCTATGATTTATCCTTTTTTTATCCTAATGAATAAGAATATTGCACATAGCATTTAAAATCCTACTAAGAATAAAATATCTTAAAGAAAGTTTTGGGAATTAAATAGGTTTTCTGTAGTGACTGTGTGTTTTTTTTTAACCACAAGTTTTACTCCACTTTGTTCACAGATACAGATCATTTTTTGTTTTTTACCTGCTCACATGATTGACAAGACGTGTCTGTAAAAGTAGATCTCTTCCTGGCAGGAGATTGTCACAGATTAGATGTTGATTAGATCGCACAGCTACTCCATGACATACACAGAGAGAGCACAAGACATCCAAAACCTGAAGAAAAAAGAAAGAAAAAGGAGAAAAAAAATTCTTCACATTCTAAATATTTTTCCTGCTAAGAGTTAATAATCCATATGAATCACTTCAGGTAGCATAACACTATATTCCTTTTTTACTGGAAAACATGTAAGGGCTCTCTATAGCTATGAAATTCATTCTACATAGTAAGTTTCATTCCTAATTATCAATACACTATTGAAGTATTTGGAATCTAAGTTGTACACAGAACAACCAGCTTTCTTTGATCATGAATGTTCTCTTAAMTGTAGCTTGTCTCTTCTTTGCTCACCTTATGGTTTCTTCCATGTTTGTCCAAAAGGCAGATAATTGATTTAATGTGTCCTTCCTTAATAATGTTCAGAGCTTCTGGGCTTTCCACCAACACACAGTGTAAAACCTCTAGAATTCCTGGAAAAAAAAAGTTATTCATGGTATGCTCATGGTATATATAAAATTATAATTGCACATAAAATTCCTAATAGATTGCACTGCAACACATACTAAGTTTCAAAAAATCACTGTATACAAGGAAAAAAAAATAAGTTGTATGGATGTTGTACTGCTAGACTTCCCAAAATAAGTCCATGTAGTAAAAATCAGAAAATAACATAAATTACTTTGAAATTTCATTGATAAATATGTGATGATCAAYGCTCAAAAACTGAAAAAAAAAACAGGCAAAATACTAGTCCTGTTAAAATCTTCGGGAGAAGTCTCAAAGGCTCCAAAAGGCTAAGACTATACACCACATTTGTATTACATATACAAAAAACCCTTCTCATATTTTCATTTTTTGTCTCCCCACAGAATAATGAATGATCCACTAACRGAATCATATACCTCTGAATTAGAGGGCAGATGTAAATTCCCAGTCTACTGCACACCATGGATCATTTTCTTTGTGTATACAACAGCTATGCTGAGAGCTAATGATGATGTTGTTAGAAGAGCAAACAAATAGAAACCAGCATGAAACCAAGATGTGCAAGGAAAAAAGAACTACTAAATCACCTGTGGCATCCCAATTAAATGCAATTACAGTCTCAATAAAGCAGCAGTCATTGCTATTATGAATCATTAGACTTAAAATTGTTCTCTGCAATGGGGCATTAATATAGGCTCCTATGTGTACTGGATCAATTCACCACTTGCTTTAGGGTCTTCCAAATTCAGCAAAGACAAGCATCAAACATGYAGTTCATTACTGTTAGTCACTACTGTTGTTGCCACAACGAGAAAAGTCAGGGCACTGAGGGAGAGCTGATAAGCAGTATTAAACATAGAAATACGCAATTCCTATTCACATTGTACTCCTCATCCCTGTATTCAAGCCGCAGTTCCAAATATTCCTCTTAACCTCTGCAAAGCAAGACCCACAGTATGAGTCTTCCGCTCTGTGCCGTGCTCTCTTTTACTAGAACAGGTATGGAGCCAGGTACGGAAAGAAGCATCAGTCAAAACTCCTCTCTAGGTGAGAGTGCTCTGGTCTTTCCTTACCCCAGTGRCATAGAGTGAAGTGAGGAAGAGATCACCAGCTACCACAGTTGAGTAAGCCTAGGTACAGCCAAGGAAAAAAAGGTCCAAACTTTATCTTTATAGGATCAGCAGAAGAATCCCATCTAAAGCATCTCTAAGTAACTTACTAAGCACACAGAGGGTT
>NW_028185450.1:2184315-2245020 GCF_003343005.1 Rhea americana
GTTAAGGAAGGGAAATTGGGCTGCGCAGAATTCTCACCCATGGATAGAAAGGTATGAGGAATGTACTAAGAAAATAGCCTTTATCACCATACATTTAAGATTTTAATTTTTTTGTTTTAATCTTGGGCTTGCAAATTCCCATCTCAGTAAGACCAAGTTTCTCTGTCAGAAGAATCACCTCACGCAATGGTCATTTTAAAATTATTTGCAGTTAAAGGGGTAGTTTTATTTTTTATTTTCCAGGAAAATTGGAACAAAAATGAGGACTGGAATTCCTAGTGACTTCAGTCAGATCTCATGTCCTACTTTCAGACAATCTACAGCCCCATCACTTTTTATCCCAATGCTATTTCATGTTTTTATCTAGAGATCTGGAGGAAAATACGAAGTCATTGCTAACAAAATGTGCAGTTCACTCACAGACTTAAGAGTAGTGAAGGCAGAAGAAAAAAACTGATACAGTGGCAATTTGGTTTACCTGGTAGACAGGTCCCAAACAGAGTGTGTGTTTTAATATATGTAAAGGTAGAGACATACATATGAGAACAGAGAATGCAGGGAGTCCTGTACAGGGGTAGAGGACTCTCCCACACTGTGCAATGATTCTCAGAACAGTCAGAGCCATGACAGATAGTGGGCTGAAAATGAGCTCTCAAAGTGATTCTGCGGTCCCGAAGACATCGTAGAGTCACAACTACAAATAAAAAATATATATTAAATCTGAATTTGGCAGTGGTACAATCTGGACTGCAGTGGAYGTATACTTCCAGTATTAACAGTAACAATATTGATAAAAAGGCGAGGTTCCAAGAATCATGAGAACAAGCTTAAGGACTAGATGTCCTACAGCAAGAGACTGCAGGAGCATGATCCACATAGCCTGCCAACTAGGCAGGCAGGGGTCACCTGCACATGATAGAAGTACTTAGGGAGGTAAGGAAAGAATTACAAAGGCTCTGCAGTCTAGTGAGGAAATTTGTAACACGATCAACAGCTTTGCTCTGTGCCACAGTAACCTAGGAATGCAGGGAAGGCAATACATTCAAAACCTAGTGTCTTAACAAAATTAGTTTGTCATCTATCCTTGGGGCACTGAAATGCACTTTTAACAAGATAACTAGCAAACAAATATGAAAAGCTATCAGATAACATAAGTGTGATGACTATAACCTCTTAATTTTAAGGTTTGTATAGGTGCACTCATAATCTTAATTTTGTCCTAAAATAATATGTGGGGTTCATATTAGTTTTAACATTTTCAGTAATGGCAAAAAAAAAAAAAAAAATCCCAACAAACCTTTGAAGATGTAARTATCAAAGAATAAACGAACACTATCTATTAGACCCAGGCTTCATAGCAACTACTTCAGTTACTGTAGCATCTGTATCAAACACAATTTCTTCTAAGGGCAAAWTCTCTGCATTTCAGAAAAACGCATATGAACATACAATCTGGTTTTGCACTGATCCACTTTTAGATTTGTCTAAATTAAAAATAGCTGGACCTATTCCAATTTCATTGGAGTTGCTCTAGGCAGTCAAGTAGAAAGTGTATGAATCTAATACAGACATCATGAACRTGCCCAGCACAGTAGTATAGAGTTTATAATAAAGATGAGTGAAAATCCTTTCTTAATGACTAACATATGAAAGGCAGAATATATCTTCAGGTCAGCACAATGATTTCTCTAATTTCATGCTATTGAGTAAAAATGTATGACCTTAAAAATAGTATGTCTTTTACTCAAAAATTGATGTTACCTGTTTCCTAAAATATTCATTTGGAGAATATCAGATTACCAACTTGTCCTATTCTAATTTTTGTTCCATATGGTTTAATGTCTTTAAAATTTTAGTAGGGCTAGTTAATCCCATCTGGAGTATTTTTTACAGACWGAGACAGACTGAACTAATCTTTATATATGCATTGAAAAGACAGTTGAAGTGCTGACATTGCATTTTTCACCCAGGTTCTCCTGCGGTATGTCAGTTCTTACATGACCTACTCTCAGACACGTTTTTACTTGAACAGATCTTCATTTTCTTACTTTTGCTTCAGTTGTGATCAGGAAAGAAAAAATAGAGACAGTACTTTTCTGTACTAGCTTCTATTTCCTGAATCATTTTCCAATCTAATTTGTACACTTAACTCCTGCAGGTGTTGTCTATATACTTAATGCCTTTATTTGTTTTCACAACATCTTTAATTCAAGGATATATAAAAAGTAAAGATTAGTATTTTTACTGACAGTAGTTTATGGCATCAAAACTTTATTGTAATGCATTCAAGAAAATATCTGTAGGATATAACTAACACAACTCCAACACTGAAGGTGAATTTAATTTCCCTTTGACTAACAGAGCTTACTTTTTCTTCCTCACAAAAACTACACCTTAGAAAATCAACCAAATACTTTAGATGAATATAAAAAGTCATTATTCTTACTTAGAAGGTATAATACAATGCAGCATTTCTTCAAACTGCAGACTGATAACTGAAAATCAAAACAGTGAATATCCTTGCTCCAGTCCAGCACATAAAGCTTAAAACTTGACAGGCAAGCAGCTCGCTTAAATTACTAAAGACCATTTACATACTAAAAATTTAACCATATTTTACTTATCAAGATAACTGAAGTCCAGAGCAATTAGCATCTTGCATAACTGACTCCCTCAAACCTAGACAAACCCTAAAGTATAAAATCAGTTTTGTAGACAGCATGGAAGTTAGAGAGACATGGAGCTACTGGARAGRGTCCAGCGTAGGGCTACAAAGATGATCAGAGGGCTGGAGCATCTGCCCTACGAGGAACGGCTGCGAGAGCTGGGCCTCTTCAGCCTGGGGAAGAGAAGACTGAGGGGAGATCTCATCAATGTGTACAAGTACCTGAAGGGMGGGTGTCAAGGGGGCAGAGACAAACTCTTTTCAGTTGTCCCGTGTGACAGGACAAGAGGCAATGGGCAGAAATTGAAGCACAGGAAGTTCCKCCTGACCGTGAGGGGGAATTTCTGCCCTGTGAGAGTGACGGAGCACTGGACCAGGTTGCCCCGAGAGGTTGTGGAGTCTCCTTCTCTGGAGACATTCAAGGACACAATCCTGTCTAATCTGCTCTAGGTGACCCTGCTGGGCAGGGGAGTTGGACTAGACAATCTCCAGAGGTCCCTTCCAAYCTTACCGATTCTGTGATTCTGTGAAGTTATGTTACCAGAACATATGGTGGAAGAGCTGAAGTGRCCTACTTCTCTAGAACAAAATTCAGGACAACGAGCATTGCAAGTATTAGTACCCCAAAATTTTTGCAAAATGTCATGAGCTTCACTATGCAGTAAGACTGCATCAATAGCTAACTCTGCAGTTTGTAGCATTCACCTCATACCTCACCATAATATCATAAACATAAACATTTAGGTTCTAATTTTCAAGCCTTTCAGATAAATTTAAGAAAATTAATAGGAACTGTGCATCACAGTACTTTTAAGCTATTGTAAGGAATTTCATATCAAATCTCCAAAAGTTTAGCCCAAAATTAGGAATTACATCGGAAAATCCTACCCCTGAGAGTTCCAGAAGTAAAATTAAGCTTCTTAGAAAATAATGTCGCCATGAACTGGAAAAATACATTAAAAATACAGAAGTTACAGTCAAATCTCTTGCACTTACRTAATTGTGAGAACATTCTCCTTAGATGAGCGCTCTCAAACTAAAGGCAGACTACAGCTGATGAGAGATCTAGGCTGTCACTTTGCCAATTTTTAAATTCCTCCTTGCTTTTAAACTCCCTATGACTGAACTGAAAGCAAAAAGACYGAGGCATTTGCAGAGCAGGTTACCCTAACAATAATATAAACAAATACAAATTTTCGCTACAATGTCTATTCAGATAGGATCTCTACACCTAATAAACTAGCTACAGTGATAGGATAATCATCAAATCTCTAGCTGGACTCTCTAAGACAAACTGAGAGCAGAAGTATCACTACAGCCTTAGCATCAAATGTCCTTTGCTTCGCATCCAGTTCAAGAGTTCACCGCATAAGGATACGTGGGATGAAGCAAATCAGGTGCACACCAGGAGCAGGAAGTAATGGCATAGGAAAATAGAGCTCTTGTCCTAGAGCTACAGTTCTGCAGCCAAATCAGGTAACAAAATTCTGTAAAATGTATTATAAAAGCAAGAGAGCCACAAGATTGAGCCACTGTCATCATAAGAACAATCCTCACAGGGAAACATTTCAGTTGTAGATAGAAGGGACAACTTTTCTGAGCTGAAAATATAGCTAAGAATTATTGCRTATGGATTAGGAGTAGAGTAAATGTTAAACGCAGAAACCTAGATTCCTGTCTTGACTAGATAATGTTATGAGCTACAGATAAATTGGTGGATTTATCACAAAAACTTGTTTTCTGTATTAACCATTCCCTGAGAATATCCTACCAAAAGCTAATCCTTATCAGTTAGCTATTTCCAGGATCTGTCCAGGATATACAGGGAGAATAAGAGTGAGAAGTTTAATGGAAATTATCATTTCTGAAGTGCAGAAGGCTCAAGTGTGAGCACTAGTGTGAAYGGCACCATTTTGTACATTATTACAGTACCAGCACTAACTCTGCTGAAGAAAATTAGCTTTTCCAAACAGAGAACTTTAGTCACAGCAAATCACTTTCCCTTTCCCGGAAATTTGCAGAAGTTATCCAGGAAATGGCTCCTGCCACAATTCCAGGCTCAGCAGAACTGAATATGGGCACTGGCTGGGTAAGAAAAGAAAGCAAAAAATGAGTGAGAGAGGTGGACGTTCATATCCCACTTTTTACTATCTATGTGGATTATGAGCATAATTAAAACTAAAAATCATGAAGGCAGAAGTCAAATCCCTACACAACAAGCRGTTTTAATTTAAGCATGACTCTCCCTAAAGGTATTGCTCACAGTATGGAACCCTCAGTGTAAAAAAGATTTTTTTGCAGTTTATACAGAGTTTAGACAGGAATTCTTGACACAGATTTTGGTTAAGCCAGGTTGGGCTTTTTGTTTTGTTTTGGATTATTCGGGGTTTTTTTAATAAAAACTAGTGTTAGAAGGCCAAAGCTACAAAATTGAATTTAATATCTAATCTAACATCTTTATTAGTTTTCATTGGGAGTCCTCCACTTCTGTGAATTTCAATAGGAAATACAGTATGCCCACTGCTGACTGGATGGGCTTGCATGAGCAAATGCCTCAAAGTAGCTCTATCAGCCCTCCACCTCCAGAGAAGAACAACAGACTTCTAAACTCAGCAAGCAGCTATCCACTTGCCCCTAGAGATTACACAGGAAAAGAAATTCTAAGAGGAGAAGCATCARCACGCAACTGCCCTTAGCAGTCACAACCTCCCCACTGCAGATCTTGCCAATAGCTCGTGAACGCTGTGACAGTTCACCCTGGCCCGAGAGGGATAGCACCGCTACCACTGACATTGGCAATATTTTTCCATGCTGCAGTCACTTCATCTCAGGGACAGATTTATGAGAAGTAAGCAAAACGCATGTCAATATTTCATGACAAAGCTGAGGGAAACATAAACGTACTAGCTGCCTCGCTTGGTATAGGACAGGTCTGTTYTCCTTGAAGGATAAACAACAGAATAAGAATAGGTAACAAATTTAATAACCTATGCGACATGAGGATCTGTGACASCGACATCCCAAAGTGTTCATCACGGCACTCAGCAATGGGAGGATATTGCTAATCTATGAACGTCATGGTAAAAGGCTGATGGGAACAAACGTGTTATGCCTGTGACATTTCTTTCCAAATGTCTACTAATCCAATATAAACCAATAAATTTCTGTAACAGGGGACATYTTCCCCTCCTGGCATTCCTGCGCTAAGATGTCCATTACTTCAAGGATACATCTGTCTTCAGTAGAAGGATAATTYAGAGGTGGGAAGAACAGGATAGAGAAGGAAGCTAATTCTTAAGAACAACTCTGTAATCAATGAAAAATTATTGCGGAAAGGCAGATGATTATGCTGCTTCTCAGCTCATGAAAAAMTATACAACACTAAAAGAACATGATGATGGGAATAAACTACAAATATGTTACTTGAAAGGTGGTTATTACATTGCTGTCACTGCTGCTGTAATTATCCTGCCCATTGGTCTGCCTAAAAACTTTTCTGCTTCTTGAAGTTGTAGCATCATTACAAAAAAATAAGATTTGAAAGAGTCTTAAGAGGTCCTCTGCCAACAAAACAGTAACAAATACTATATATAATGTGAAATTGYAATACTGGCAATCAGAAAACATTTCTTGATAAATGCAACTCCAAAATGGCTCCAGCTGGGTGAGTGAAGGAGAGAAAATGGGAGAGAGKGAAAATGATATTAATGATAGTAATGACACATCAAGGTACACACGAACTATAGATAGAAAAGAAGGCGATAAAAACTAAAAACACAGCATTCACTACACACTGAAAATTGTTCAAATGTGTCACCCTTTCTGAAGTAAATAGTAGATTTGACAAACCTGTGTGCTATCCTTAAGAATCAGGACTCATAAAATAAATTTTGTAAATTACAATATTTTACTGTAAATCTAAGTAACGCAGATATGAAGATTTTTCTGCAGCACACCCTTGCACCTATCACATCAGCTATAATATATGTACTTTACTGGGTGGTATGATCTGAAGCTACCAAAAGCACTAGCATTTTTCCTTTCAATCAATCCACTTTGACAGATATACTCACTGTGAAAAGATAAACATGAACCAGAACAAGAAAGAATATCAGCCAAGAGATACAAATTATAGCAGCTAGCAAACCACACAATAAAAAAAGAGACAGCTTAAGAAAAGTCTCCATCTAGCTTTACAGTAAACAATTATTACATCTAATACAATGCGCTGCATTAAATTGGTCGGACTGATTCTGAGTATGAGGATTAAGACAAATTATATAGGATAGCACAAATATTTATATTGAAATATTCTTAGAATCAAATTACAAAGAAAAATTATAATTTAGAAAGATACTAACATTGTGAGATTAAAAGCTGAAACATAGAACTTACTGAAATTTAGATTGTGTGTTTGACAGACATTACAAAAGCATTACAAAACTGTCTTCAGCTGCTTGCTATTCTTTTCCTCATGGGACTATTTTTATCCAATATCTGCTTAAAACAAAGAATTCTATCAAATTTCACTAGAAGATATATTCCAAATACATTTTTATGAATATTTAGTGGGTTTTGATACTAGTGCAACTTGAGATTTTTATAATGACAAGAAATACATCCTAGTTTATATATCCTAGTTAATGCTGGGTATAGAAAGTTAGAAGTCTCAAAGTAATATTTCCTTTAACGTATCTATATTCCAAACACTGACATTACTGAGCAAAATATAACTTAGAGAAGGGTACATGTTATCAATATTTCTATTTTTCCTCTCTCTYTTTTTTTTAATTAAAGGGAGTAATAATTTTCAACACAAATGTTTCATCAGGTTAGCAGTAGATTAATCTAGATTTTGAGCCGCTGCTTGTCATTTAACSTATCTGTCTAGTGAATGTGAGACATAATGCTATCTGTAAGGAGTTTGTAATGTTTTTCTTATTTTAGTTATTTGGGGGCAGGGGTTCATATCCTCATATCCAGTATTCACATAACTGGCAAATTAAGATACTAAAAGGTATTACTATGCCATTCTATATTTTCCTTGGATACTGTTGTACATGTAACTAACTGTATGTGTAGAACTCTAAGAAATATTACATTTCTAAATATCACATTTAGAATACAGGCCTTACACTGTGCATGTTTTTGAGTCCAATAAATACTTCTACCAATCTTGTGTAACATGAGAGAGTTAAAAAAAGGCTGTGGTAACATTTCTTTCTAACTGGATCACTTGCTTTCTAATCTTTGATATAATCATCAGCATGAACAGCATGCTTGGAAAAGAGTTAAAAATAAGTCTAAAGCGTCCAGAAGTAATAACCCTAATTTGAATCTCATTTCTTAGCCGCTGTGTCTAAGTTTGATTATGGTCTGTTGTTCAGATGCCTACATGACATCATTTTGGCACATCTTCAGGTTGAAAAGAACARTAATTCAATTCTCATACAAAAGAAAATGAAAAAAAAGTAGTAGTCAGTATTTATATTAGTCAAAGGGGGGCAAGAGAACTCTAATATCAGCCATGAGATTAACGCTCACAGTTACAGCAACATAGCCCTAGTATCTGTTCACTAACTTTGAGGTGCACTAGCAGAGATCCTTCAGTGCAACAAGATTTGTCTACAATTTCTTTACAAATATTAAACTAAAGAAGTGGTACGCATACAGAAATGCATATAAAGAAAACAGAGTAGCAATGTTAAAAAAAAAGCACAAACAAAAGAATTCTTTTAATAAACAATGAAATCATTTTTTAAAACACATGCCAAATAGAGTAAGCTAGATATGCTGCTTTTAAACCCTTCTACAGAACACAGTGACGTTAACAACTATATTTGAAACAGTAAAGTGTACACAGGATCAAGCTGCCAAGACCAACCAGAATCATGTATCAGCAGGAGAAATTCCTGAGATACTATGTAAATTCACCTGTACAATGTTTACACTACTTATTTCTTACTCTGCTCGAAAAATATACTTTCCCAATGCAGTCCAAACTGCTTTTTTTGAGATTTAGTTGCAATATTTAAAAATAAAGAAAAATCTTAATCCACTGGTAAATTAAAAATACAGTGTATAGGGGTGACATAGTAGGTTTACTGAGAAGAGAATTGCTTCCAAGGAACCAGAATACAGATCACTGTTTCAGCAAGAAGTATAGTACAGTTGAGGATAAATGCGAAACAAAGTTTGTTTATTTTACGTTTGGGCAACACAGACACTAATCACATTTCAAAAACACCAAACAGAAAAATTTAAGCGCATTCCTGTTTACCACTACCCTTCTAAGCAAGAAGTGGTAAGAGGTCAGCACAGGGCCATTARGCAACAACAAGGAAAATGAGTAGGTTATCTTAAAGAACTCGGATCTAAAGTGAGACAGAACTCCCAGATTCCCGAGACACAGAKTTGTTTCATAGTATCATAGAATCAGTAAGGTTTGAATGGACCTCTGGAGGTCATCTAGTCCAACCTCCCTGCTCAGCAGGGTCACCTAGAGCATGTTAGACAGGGTTGCATCCAGGCGGGCCTTGAATGTCTCCAGAGAAGGAGACTCCACARTCTCTCKGGGCAACCTGGTCCAGTGCTCCGTCACTCTCACAGGGMAGAAATTCCCCCTCACRGTCAGGAGGAACTTCCTGTGCTTCAATTTCTGCCCATTGCCTCTTGTCCTGTCACAYGGGACAACTGAAAAGAGTTTGACCTCGTCCCCTTGACACCCTCCCTTCAGATACTTGTACACATTGATGAGRTCCCCCCTCAGKCTTCTCTTCCCCAGGCTGAAGAGGCCCAGCTCTYGCAGCCGTTCCTYRYAGGGCAGATGCTGCAGCCCTCTGATCATCTTYRTAGCCCTACGCTGGACTCTCTCCAGTAGCTCCATGTCTCTCTTGTACTGGGGAGCCCACAACTGGACACAGGACTCGAGATGAGGCCTCCCCAGGGCTGAGGAGAGGGGCAGGATCACCTCCCTCGATCTCCTGGCAATACTCTTCCCAATGCACCCCAGCAGACCATTGGCCTTCCTGGTCACAAGGGCACATTGCTGGCTCATGGTCAACTCGTCATCCACCAGCACTCCCAGGTCCTTCTCTGCAGAGCTGCTCTCCAGTAGGTCAGCCCCCAGCTTGTGCTGGTGCCTAGGGTTATTTCTCCCTGGGTGCAGGACTCCGCACTTGCCCTTGTTGAACCTCATGGGGTTCCTCTCCGGCCAGCTCTCCAGCCTGTCCAGGTCTCTCTGAATGGCAGCACAGCCCTCAGGTGTGCCAGCCACTCCTCCCAGCTTGGTATCATCAGCAAACTTGCTGAGGGGGCACTCTGTCCTCTCATCCAGGTCGTTGATGAAGAAGYTGAACAGGATGGGACCCAGTACTGATCCCTGGGGGATGCCACTAGCCACAGGCCTCCAACTAGACTCCACGTCACTGATGACAACCCTCTGAGCTCTGCCTTCCAATCCACCTCACTGTCCACTCGTCTAACCCACACTTCCTGAGCTTCTCTAGGAGGATGTTATGGGAGASAGTGTCAAAAGCCTTGCTGAAGTCAAGGTACACAACGTCCACTGCTCTCCCCTCATCTCYCCAGCCAGTCATTCCATCAGAGAAGGCTATCAGATTGGTTAAGCASGATTTCCCTTGGTGAATCCATGCTGGCTACTCATGATCACCTTCTTTTCCTCCACATGTCTGGAGATGACATCCAAAAGGAGCTGTTCCATCACCTTTCCAGGGATGGAGGTGAGGCTGACCGGCCTGTAGTTGCCTGGGTCCTCCTTCTTGCCTTTTTTGAAGACTGGAGTGACACCGGCTTTSTTCCAGTCCTCAGGCACCTCTCCAGTTCTCCAGGACTTTTCCAAGATGATGGAGAGTGGCCTGGCAACAACATCCGCCAGCTCTCTGTGGTGTATCCGTGGGTGCATCCCATGCGGGCCCATGGATTTGTGGATGTCTAGCCTGCCCAGAAGGTCTCTAAYCCTTTCCTCCTCAGCCAAAGGAAAGTCTTCCCTTCTCCGGATTTTCTCCCTCACGTCCAGGCTGCAGGATTCATGAGGGCTGCCCTTAGCAGTGAAGGCTGAAGCAAAGAAGGCATTCAGTAACTCTGCCTTCTCTGTATCCCTTGACACCAGGGCCCCTGCCCCAGTCAGTAGTGGGCCCACATTTTCTCTAGTCCTCCTCTTGCTGCTGATGTATTTGAAGAAGCCCTTCCTGTTGTCCTTAACATCCCCTGACAGACTCGATTCCAACTGRGCCTTAGCCTTCCTCACCGCATCTCTACATACTCTGACTGAATTCCTATAACTCTCCCAAGTAGCCTGTGCCCTCTTCCACAGTCTGTGTACTTTCTTCTTCTGTCTGAATTTGGCTCCTTGYTCACCCATGCAGGTCTCCTGCCCCTTTTGCTGCACTTCTTACTCATCRGGATGCACCGCTCTTGAGCTTGGAGAAAGGGATGTTTGAATATTAGCCAGCTCTCCTGGACTCCCCTTCCTTCTAGGGCCTTAACCCATGAGACTCCACCAATTAGGTCTCTGAAGAGCCTCAAGTCCGCTCTCTTGAGGTCCATGGTTGCAATCCTGCTTGTTGCCTTACTTCTTTCCTGCAGGATCCTGAACTCCACCATCTCRTGGTTACTGCAGCCAAGGCCACCCCCAACCTTCACATCTCTAACTGGTCCCTCTCTGCTGCTAAGGACAAGGTCCAGCAGGACACCCTTCCTCGTAGGCTCCTCCACCAGTTGCGACAAGAAGTTATCATCAGTACATTGCAGGAGCCTCCTGGACTGCTTGTGCCTTGCTGCGTAGTCCTTCCAGCAGATGTCAGGGTGGCTGAAGTTCCCCATGAGAACCAGGGCCTGTGATCTTGAGGCTACTTCCAGCTGCCTATAGAAGGCCTTATCAACCTTCTCTTCTTGGTCAGGTGGCCTGTAGTAGGCACCCACAACAGTGTCCCYCATGTTAGCCTGCCCTTTGACCTTTACCCATAAGCTCTCAACTGCCTCCTCCTCCCTGCCTAGGCAGAGCTCGATGCATTCCAGCTGCTCTCTCACATAAAGAGCAACTCCACCACCTTGCCTTCCTCGCCTGTCTTTCCTAAAATGCACRTAGCCATCCATGGCAGCGTTCTAGTCATGTGAGCTATCCCACCATGTCTCTGTGACTGCAATGAGATCATGGCCCTGCGGTGGCACACAGATCTCCAGCTCCTCCTGTTTGTTCCTCATGCTGCGTGCATTGGTGTACAGGTATTCCAAAGAGGTGGTCATGCCTGCAGGTTTCCCAGGAAGGGTGTACAGCAGTCCCCCATAGCCATGTCCCAAATGCACATCCCCAGCTGCACGCACCCGTTGGAGGCCCCCCAAYCCAACTTGTGTTTTGTCATCTACCCTGTCTGTATGAAACTCCCCCTCCTCTCCTCCTTCTTAACTTGAGACAGATCTTCAGACCTCAGGAATGAGAGAGATGATTAAAAACAATAAAGGAGATATATATTATAGAGGTAATTTTATAATATATAAATATATAGATATTTACTGTAGACTAAAATATTACAAAGGCTCCAGTAGATTACATGAATGTTATCACCACAGTGCTTCAAGATGACACAAAATATACCATTCCAGATAGCTACCATGATATTTAGTTTGATGCAAATGCTTCCAAAGAGCAAATGATACAAAGAATTCCAAAGTAAAGCAATGGTAATAGAGAGCAACTTAATAAAACTAAAACTGTAAAACAACTGTTTGGACTTAGTCTGAATTTAAAAAATAGCATTAGAATCAAATGGCCAAAGAAAAGAACAAACTCAGGAAGTTCCTCAAGCAAAATATAAAGCCAAGAGTAAAAAGCCCAAATTTAATTTAAAAAAAAACATGAATGCTGTTTATTATTACACAGTACTAAATGCAAAGGAAAGACTGACAGAAGCTAAGTAGAACTACAACCATAATCAATGTGTAAAAATGTTACAAATATAAATCTCATTTTATTAATATGATTTACTCTCTTATAGGAAGAACTTCATGATAATTAAACAGAATGAGTATATTATCAATGTTAAAGGATGAAAAACTGTGAATATAATGAAGATAAAATACTAAAAAACATACCAGAAGAGGCTTCCAGTCTCTCTAATCTGCTGATCAACCAATCAAGAGATCCAGAAAATTGAGCACAGTTTTTACGATTCCCTCTAATCAGAGCCGCTATAAGGAAAAGAGAGAGAGAGGAAAAAAATAATCACAATTACAAGTTCATTTGAATGAAAAGAATATCTGTTTTTCCAGAAAGGATCCAGTAAGCTGAATTCTAAATGTTCAATTTTTGATGTGATTAGATTAAAGCACAAAGAAATACTCCTGGCATGTATTCTCTTGGCTTTAAAATTAACCTATAAGGTATTTGAATTATTTTGGTCTTACTAATCATTTCAATAATCCATGAAAAATACTATATATGAAGTAGCCACTGTTGATCCCACTAATTGTTGATCCTGCTAAGAAACTGGCTACAGAAATCTCTGCTTTTACAGGTCAGTCACTTTGGCATTTTATATTTAGAAAAATTCTTGAGTTGTTCTGAACCTCTGTTCAGAGTTAATTGCAAACAAGTAACAAGACTGACGAAGTCTTACATCATGAAGAAAGAAACCAAAATCCCAGTCTTCATAGCAAAAAATGATGATGACAGTGATGATGATATCAGGGAATAATTATGTAAGGGAATAATTACATCAGATGATTCTCTCTCTAAATTTTAATGTAAAGGCAATCCATAGCTATAGGTCTGATAAAATACATAATAATGAGATTTTCTTAGGGCTATCTATTTATTTTAGGGAAATTTATTTGATGAGTTTTTTAAGAYATCAGGTTCACCTGATGGAAAAGAAATGAAGAAAGTCTTTCAATATAAACCTTCTTTTTTTCTTTCTTTTTTACTAGAAAGACAGAAGGACAGAAGACAACTAGCATATGGTATTTGTCACAAAATCAATCATATATTTATCTTCACAGAACCCAAAATAATTCACAGAAATAATATTATTCCCATTTAATGACTAGGGAAAGGAAGTAGAGAGAAAGAGTGAATTTGAGTGTACTCAAATTCAGTGAYGATTCCTGGGTTTTTCTTTTTCTTTCTTTTTTTTTTTTTTTAACAGTAGGAAGATTTCTTCCTAAGTTAGTTATCAAGAACCATTAGAGTATTCTTATGGTTTGCTGATTATCCCTCCTGACTCCATAACCTGTGTGCTAACCAGCCTTTCACTTCTGCACCACTATTCTTTTTCTTAATGAAGTTGCCACACGACTCAGCTCACGGCAAAAATTAGATTCTATCAAAATGTGTTACAATGTTAGGCTGAAAGTACTAGAGAGCTAGCTTCTAAATAGCTTTCTGGAACCTGCTCACGGATAACAGATGCTAGGAATTCAACATGACCCATTCATATGTATTGCATCCATAAAAAATCTGAGTTGTAAACTTGACATTTTGACACTTCAAAGAGCAGTTCACTGAAATAATCAATACGAATAACTGTTTGGTAAGGTCAAAAGATGTGACCTATACCAGATGAAATCAGATCTATATCCTAAAAACTTACTTGTATAATTAATAAATCATGATCATAGCTATCTGCAAATATTTCCTCAGGAATCCTAAAAAAAGTACATTGCTAAAAGATACAGATTAGAATGAAGGAACACCTGATTCTGGAAGAGATCTTTTTTTAATTGATTTTAGGC
This sequence comes from Rhea americana, assembly GCF_003343005.1. Classification (NCBI taxonomy): domain Eukaryota; kingdom Metazoa; phylum Chordata; class Aves; order Rheiformes; family Rheidae; genus Rhea; species Rhea americana. The sequence continues at coordinate 2,198,732 of NW_028185450.1, forward strand.
AAGCTACTTAATCGTAATTCAGGTATCAATATYAAATTAAGGCAATAACAGCTCATTGCTTCACCTAACTTTAGTAAAGCTAACTTCAATAATAGTAATAAAACATAGGTTGGTTCAAAAATGCAGCTAAATAGGAGCTTGTGAAAGGTTAGTATTCAGTGGTTAAAGTTGTGCATAAAATGAGACATAAAGCCACACCAAACTGAAAACAAAAGTTGAATATTCAACAGTTCCTTCTTYTATGGTCCACCATTCTGAGCAAGTTTCCAGCTTTAAATAAACTGAAGGAAAAAAAAAAACAACATGATGTCATCAGTCAAATACTGAAGTCAAATCCTTAGAGATACTCTCTGTATTCATGATAGAAAGAGATCAAATAAAGTTCACAGTGACTGCATGTACTTGTAGGAGCAGAAGGACACGTGCCCTACGGATGCTCTATTAGACACTCAGCAGGAATTTTTATACCCTATAGTATTCAGTCTCAGCTGGAAGTCTGTAAATCCCTCCATTGCTGTCACAGTGAAATATGCCACAAACAATGGCAATGACAGGACAAAAGCCATGAATTATGACATGACTTTATTTTTATGCACAAACTCAATAGCAAACTACTGTTTGCTGAAGCAAGACAGAAGCAAGCAATATCTATTTGTCATCCATGCAATTACTGCATAGCTCCAGCAACATTCAAAATAGAGCAATGAACAAATTCGTTATTGCTAGATCAAGGCCAGGCTTCCTAAGCATTAGCTGCCAGAAAATAATGCAGTTAGGGAAGTAACATAAGGGAGGCAGGGAGAATGCCTTCAGAAGCCATTCGCTGGCCTGCATGAGTCTGACCAGTCAATTGGAAATTTTAACTTTTTACAGAAAAGATTAAGTGATCAAGCCCCTAAATCCTCCAGTCTGACTAAGTTGTACCTAATGTAACAGGAGTTGAAAAAAACTGGTTATAATGGTTATAAAAACTTCCACACTCCCACAAATCTATGAATATCCCAACCCAACCACAGACTGTTATATTCCACTGTTTATGCTCTAAAAGATCATCCTCTGATTTAACTAGGACATTAACTCTCTGGACCTATTCCTTTACATATATATATATATATATATGTATATATATGTATGTATATATGTATATATATGTATGTTTGATTACTGTCATAGGAATTTGATTCTTAGTAATTAAAATAACAGCCGCTAGGATACACAAAATAACACCTGAAAAAATACATAGTTTAAAACAGATTCACTTAGAGGGCATATACAGCTGAATGAAAGAATGATAGGGGTTGGAAAGACTGGAAAAACAGCCCCCACCCCAGCCCCTCCAATTTACTCAATGTCATATTTTCAAGCATTCACACAGGTATTAGATGAGGAAGCACGGAAGCTGAGGGAGCAAAAATACAACAAGTATAATGGTGTGGTGAGAAGCTCACACTGGAGTGAGTCCAGTGAAGGGCTACTAAGATGCTGAAGAGCCTAGACCATCTCTCTCATGAGCAARGGCTGCGTGAGCTGGGCCTCTTCAGCCTAGAGAAGAGAAGACTGAGTGGAGGGAATCTGATCTGAAGGGAGAGTGTAAAGAGTATGGGGCCAGATTCTTCTCAGTGGTGCTCAGCAACAGGACGAGAGTCAGCAAGCACAAATTGAAACACAGGAAGTTCTATCTGAACATAAGGAAGAACTTTTTTGCTGTGAAGGTGACAGAGCACTGGAACAAGTTGCCCAGAGAGGTTGTGGCATCTCCATCCTTGGAGATGCTCAAAACCCACCTGGACATGATCCTGTGCAATGTGCTCTAGGTGACCCTGCTTGAGCAGCGAGGTTGGATTAGATGATCTTCAGAGGTCCCTTCCAATCTCAACCATTCTGTGATTCTATGATACTAAGATTTATTAGCATTTTCACTGTGAAAGTCTAGCCTAGTTTCAAGCAACTTTTCCAATTTTCAACAAAGACCTGCAACCCTTTCTGTCTGCCAATGGTTGAGCTACCTTCACACAATTCAGACTAAACAAGTCTGGCTACTTGCAAGAATGAAATAGACAAAGCTGTATGTTTTTTAATATAGTGAAAACAACAGGAAACCTTGCAGTTAGGCCAGATAAATTTCATCTTTGTCATTTGTTTATGTGAAGTAAAGCAGACCACTTAAAAGTCATTTTCTGTGCCTCTGAATTCTAAGGAATACAAGTTTTCAGCACACCTTGCATACATRAAATACTGCTAAACAGTCTTTTAAAAAAGGTCAGAACTCACAGCTCTTAATTTGGGACCCAACACTGGCAGAAACTTTTCACTTATATTTCTCTCTGCAACTGTCCCGGACAGTGAAAGAGAGATCATTCCTTCTCTTTGCCTTACAGAAGTGTTTCCTCAGAACATTTATAAATAGCAGTAGTTATTCAGATCATTAATCATAACTGTCACAAAAGAACTTCAAGGTAAATTAACAACTTTGTTTTCCAAATAGGATTTAAAGGTTTACAATAAATAAGGTTTAAGGACACAGAGAGAAAACTAAGTACTAAGACCCAATAATAAATGAGCACTAAATAAATAATGGGTCCTGTAGAAAAACTAATACAGGATCACGTTTCACAATGCATACTCACAAAAGAGCCAATTAATAGTAAACACACTGCATTAACCTAGACATTTCCTAACTTCTTGACTTGCTTCATTCTACAAACTCAATATTCAGCTATAAAGTTTTTAATGGAATTGATGTATAACATAGCGTTGTTTGCACAACTTTGCAATACCAAATTTCTCTTAAGTGGGATTTTATGAATATGAATGATACATACACCAATTCCTCTATCAGAAAGCCTGAAATAACAGTCCTGCCTGCAAGAGCATGGTGTCCAAACTCAAGCTTTTRCCAAAATATGTGCATTTTTGAAGACCTGCAAGGCTCCATCTTAGAACTGAAAAGTGTAACAGAAAGGGAAGAGGCATAAGTACCTCAAATTTTATTTTCTAAAGTCAAATTTGGAATCATTGCTTTTATCTGCTAYCTATTAGGAAGGAAAGATCTGCAAGTTCTGTGACATGCTTTATTATCTTAAGATAATTCTATCTGAAGAACTCAGCAAAATGGCCAAGTGTTACAAAATAAATGTTTTGGAGGATATTTTTTAAAGCTTGGAAAGTACCCTGAAGTTCTAGAAACACAAATCTGGTCCCTTCCCCAGAGTCAAAGAGCAGCAGTGAACATGCAGATAACTGCACAGCAGTGGATAATAACCCTATATAATGAATCATAAATAGGACATAAAGAATAACATGTGCAATTCAAATTACTGTGCAAACAGGTCAAGTGAAATGCTACTACCTGAACAGAAATTGGACCAGGAAACCATGGACCAATWCTTCCATACTTATAAAAGACAATATAAGATTCTGAGTGACTACAAGTAGATGAAGTCTTTATGTTATACTGTATCTAAAAGTCAGCACTTTTCCATTGCACACTGTATCCTTGTATAATGCTGGAGTTAGCAGTAATTACTGATTAGTAAAATAGGTCTTGGTTATAGGAGCTTTCGATTTATGTTGCAATTCTGCAATCAGACGTGTGAGAAGACTTACATAAAACTATCTAAAACGTCATGGCTCCTTAACACAGGGATGACATCTTCACATATATTTGGTTTACACATTTTTGGGCAGTAGAGGAGATACACAGGAATAATGATACGAAAAAGCAATCAATTATTTAATTGAAGACAGAATAAGTTAGCATCTATTTATGATAATATATTATCTGAAAAAAAAACATTATTTGAATGTTTTCAGTGTATTTTATTCTTAAACATACGCAAGACCTAGAAATGCAAAATCCCTGGATTCYTTTAAGTACAGATCATCCTAACTAGATATACTTGCTTAATTCTTATCCTAATTTTTCTGCATAAGTAGTAAGTCCTCTATAGCAAAATATCTATACATTTTTTTCATCTGATTTTTAATGTCTTACCTAGTAATTCATACAAAGAATTCAGAATAGATTTCCATGCTTCTCCAGCCTCCTTCCCAGCTACATCTGCAAAATGAGCTGCACTGCTGTATACATTCAAGCGATCAATACATTCAAGGACAAGGTTGATCATACCCTAAAAACAGAAATGCTCAGATTGTTCAGAGGGAAAAAAAGGTATTTTCTAGGTGCAAACACATGAGATTTCCAGAAAGCTAAGAAAATAAAGAACATATGAAAAGCAGTACACACAAAACAAGATACCTAAGGAGTTGGACCGATAAGGTCAGACAAGCAGGACCTATGAAAAGGTTGAAAAACAAAAAACAAAAATCTGAAGAACATTTTACATGTTCTTCATGTCTACAAAAATTCATGACACAAGATGGTCAAAACTAAATTAAAACTAAACAAGAAACCTAAATGGCATTCCAGGTGCAATTACAGGCAAGTTTCCTCTCTAGAAGGCATCTAGATATCTGCCCAACTCTGTGCAAACCATCAGTACCAGAGAAATTCTATTTTACTTTTTATATTTATATATTTGTATATATATTTTATTTTTATATTTTACGTATTTTTATTATTTAAGTATTTTATATATTTTTAATATTTAAGATATTTTATATTTTATAATTTTAATATTTTTATATATTTTAATATTTAAGATATTTTTATATATTACACAAAACACTTAAAATTAAGCATGTGTTTACTAAACTGTAGCATCTTTTTGTCTAAAGAGATGAAGCTATGAAGCTATGAAATTACTTCACAGATAAGTAGCAGTTCAGTGTCATAATTCAGGGCTTCTGGTCAATATTAGTATCTAATAYGCAGAAAAAAAAGAAATAAGGCCTCTTTTTTAATATCCAGGAAAACTATTAAATCAACAGATCTGAAAAGACTGCACACATAGCTTGAAACCTGCAAGAAAAAAACACTGAAAATGGACTCTGGCTTAGAGATCAGTATCCCAGGCGCCAACAGAATACTGCTGACAGGATGGKGGAAAATCAGGAGTAAAGCCCCAAAGCTTTTAAGCTCAAAGAACTACCTCTTCTTGAAAGAGGTTCTGGCGATTCTTCAGTGCTCGCAGCCTGTTTTGCTTGTCTTCGTGCTCCAGATGTTCATCAGGAGGGTGAAAGTAGCCGATCAAGTCTTGGAGGCTCAGACTGACCGACTCAATGGGTAAATCAACCACAGAAGACTTCACTTTCTTGCTGAGAGCATCAAGGCCCCTGGAATAAGATACAAAGTGTCCTGAGCATATGGAAAGCATTCATTTTAATCTCTTCATTTTTTTAATCTCTTATCATTTCTATCTCTTCACTTTCTTTACAGGGAAGCTTTGTGTAGATTCCAGAACTCCAAAAAACAAATAAAAGAAAAACAGAGGTACAAACTTAGTTTCTGACAACTGCACARCTTCTCAACAGCTTTTGTTACTAACAGTTATTTACGCCTGCCCCATCCTCCACTTAATGAGTCACCCTTTCCTTCCCAAACTAAAAGTGGAAGGATCAAAAAAGATAATCAGTAAAGCAGGTAAACGTTGGTTACATTCAGAGCTTTTTTTGCAAAATGCAAAAAGCACATTTTGATATTCTACCCCCAAATTTAGCAATACCAGAGGCAAACCACAGGAAAAACCCGCCCGTAGCACTGTTAAGGCTGGGACTGGCAGATGTCAAATAATCCCACAGTCTCAGAAAGGGCCTAGCTAGTCCCYGTATGCTCTCAAATACATCTGCTCTGTTCTCAGGCAATCTCCAGTGATTCCAGCTCTTCCACATCCAGCCTGTTCGAGCATTTTATTATCCTTTTTGTTTTCCTGATATACAATTTGAATTCTCCTTGGAATAATGTAACACCATCACTTCTCAGGAGCGGAGGGCAGACTGCTCTCTTTCTCACTGCACTGGCTCCTCACCTATCTGAATCCGTACCAAACTCTCGCTTTCCCTCAATGTTGCACTTTCCAGCTCCCTGCTCATTTGTATTTTCCTCATCCTTCTGCCTTTCTCCATTTAATCCCCATCTTTCTTGAAATGCAGCTGCCCAACTGAGACCTCTCAGCAGCAAGGGCAGCGGGACTCCCGGCAGCCCAGTCGCTCCCCTCGCGCATCCCAGGCGCTGGGGGCCCCTTTGCGGCCCCCAGGGCTGGGAAACTTCTAAATTTAGGAAGCATTACAAATTTAGAAGGCAGGCTTCSTGCTGAAGAATAGAAATCTATTACAATAAATAACACAGTGCTTCAAAAGACAGTTACAAAGACAAGTCCGATTTTTATTATGGCCACGTTATCTGCAGTTGCCAGGAATTTTTCTACTGGCCTCACAGCAAAGAAATGGGTCACGTGTTTACTAGAAGAATATTTTCAACTCTCTCTCATATCAACTTTCCTTCTTGGAGAAACTTGCTGCTAATACTAAATTGTTAAATGGAAACTTGGATCTCATAGGCATTCTCTGTGAACTTCTGCTGTAAGTCAGTATTTCCTTCATTTGTGATATTTATCATTAAAATGCTTTCTCTGTTTTTATCTTTTTTTTCTTTTGGTATTCTTAGAAGCTTCTAAGAAAATGTTTTATTTAAAAATTATCTAGGGCTTGGATTTCTTTTCTGTTCTGAATGCCATACAATAGTCAACCTTTCTGATATGCTTCCTCTGACATCATTTAAGTGGATGCTTAAATATTTTCCAGTAAATTCACCTACCTATGTCTTAAGCTGCACATTGATTTAGGACACAGTTGCTTCAGGTCACTGTTTTCCACACTAAATCATCTTTGAAAAACGAGTTCATATGAAATCCTTAMTATTATGTATGATCTTATCACATATCATCCTTTTCCTAATGGCAGMTACACTGATAAGAGTAGCCTTTCTTAAATTATTGAGGCCACAAACATTCAGGAATTAGCATTTTATCAGTATTATTTAGGAGGAGGTTTGGAGTAGGAAGATAAATACAAGCTGCATAAATCTGGCAGTATTTTAGAGGCCAAAATTGCTATAAAATAAAACAYTTCATATGCTGCAAAATAATACAGAAACAAGTAGCATCAAAAGGGAGCAAATAAAAAAGCCTAAGGGGAGGGAAAAATGAAGTATAACATTATCTATATTAGAAAAAAAWTATTTGTGACTATGAACTTACTCAATGTATTTGTCTTGCACAAGTTTGTAATTGCATAGATAACTCATTCTTCCAGAAAAAGAAAGCAGGTTTTTCAAGCTACAACCTTGTATTATTTTTAAAACTGTATTTGGAAAAACAAAAGCTAAATCATGTTCTACTGATCACCTCATGGCCTACTTTAACACCCAGCAGATTTTGGCAAATAAAATATTCAAGGTTGAACAATAAAGTAATACTAGAAGACAGAGAAAATAACCTGAATAATACCTCTCAAGGTACTTCTCTGCTGGTAATAGACATAAAATTGGCATAGTTTACTTCAGAAGTATTCATCCGTTTTTTTCTGATGAATTAATTTTTCACTGTCATCTTAATAACCACTTTGAATAGAACAAAAAAGGGGGGAAAAAAAGAAAAAGCATAAAAAGATCATTTAAAAACACACCTTATAAACCTGTTGAAAAGGAAGACTGTACTACGAATGACACGTGCTGTACGGGACTCTTCATGTTGAGATCTGGACAATGTTAAACCATCATCCATGTGACCTTCATGGTGCATTATTGCCTGCAAAATAAAAATAAAAGGCAGTCACTTCAAAATGAAGTGTGATTCACAAATAAGAATGAAATCTCATATAGAAAAGCAGGTTCAGAAATTATGAAGTCAGGCATTGAAAATTTGAATGCAATTAAAAATACTCTTTTATTTTATTTCTTTGCATGCAAGTACACACTTGTTCTGATCCAGAAGGCTGAATGCTATGATAATCTCACAGTTAGAGCTTCTGTATAGAGATATCACTGTACAGTTCTGTATAGGTAAACAACATACAGAAACATAAAGAAATCAAAAGTCTAAAAGGATTTGTTTGTTTGTTATCAACCTTAACAGTAAGGTGATATTCTTAAGATAAGCTTAATAGGTCTTTATATAATAGTTTTAAGTGTGTGTGTGTGTGTGCGCGCGCGCATGCATGTGCGCACGTGCATGTGTCTGGCATGACTGCACGAGTATACCAAAGGTTGTTCTACCTTTGAAATTTAGGGACATACAGTACTGAAAGAAAATACTCCACTRCATATAAGCACTACATTACTTCTAAAAAGGATTCTAATATATCTCATCATTTTTTTAAAGGAGGTCTGAATGTTTTTCCATGCTGAGAACTAGTAGTTTCCTGCCAATTAGACATTTAAAATGAAGACAAACACAAATGTGAAGCTGCCTTCTGAAATAAGTCTTAAATTTTGAAAAGAATTTTTCCCTTCTTTATTATGCTGAGATAACATTCTATTTGACCATGGTTATTACTCCTTAAAAGGAGAAGAAACCTCCCAAGGATCAAAATGAGAATTTAACATTTCAGCACAACATAGAAAGCAAGAAATTTGAATGTAATGCCTCCCAAATCCCAACCACAACACCAAAGAAAGGAATTTTAGCATATTATACAGACTATTACTAGTATTTTTGAAGTTGTTACAGATTTCTTCTTTAAGCAATGAACCAAATTATTTTGCCTTCAGGTATTTCCATATTTAAGAATGTTTTGGGTTTAATGGCTATAGGCTAACAGGRATAGTTTGGCTTTAAATTTAAGAATTCAGGACATAATGTAACTTAGATTTTCAACATATGACTAAGAAACTGTTATATTGAAATGACGGTAAGTTTAAAATATTTTGACACCTAGAAATTACTATGATTGAGTAAAGTCCATTTTCATTTGCAGTCTCACCTTGCGCTGCACAGATCCCATTCTCACAGACTTCGCATCAGCAGACTGGTACGTAAGCCATAAGCCCGTGTCTACATGTTGTATGAAGCATATCGAATCCCCGTATTTTATTTCAGGTGCTCCCATTCCATCCACCTCTTTTCTTGTCCCTACATCCAACTTTTCCTGAAGGAAAATAAATTATACAAGAACAATAGCCAGTATGTTAACTTTTGCATCAAATATTTAATATTGGACAACTGTGCAGTACGGGACCTGAGAGAATACTGGAGATCCTTCTTCAATAAAACTATTAAAAACTGGAAAAAAAATGTAACTTCTGGTTAACTAGGGAAAAGAAAGAGAGAGAGATCTCATCYATACAAAAAACTAGCTCATTACATTAGGAAATCAGATATATTCATTTCATCTGCATWGGAAAGAACAAGGATCATAATGGCCAGTACATGTCATTACTGAAACATAAAACCTCATGAAAAAACACCAAATACATTGAATTCCCWAGCAGAAGCAGGCCATAATCTAAAGAAGCCTTTTCCTTTTTCTTTTTCTCAACCCTGGAAAGATGATAAGCACCACCCTGCAATTCATTCCTGACCATCACAGACAGATGGCCTTTAGCCTGTCATTGCTCATTACGGCCCAAGAGGCTTGACATTTCCTGAGCGAAGAAATCCATATCCATGCATTTTTGACTGSTCTGTTGATGTGTTGCATCAATCCAGCTGGGCTCCTACACATACTGCAGTCAGAGGAAGTTTAGTACCTCAAATTATCTGCTTTGGCAAACCGTCTCACCTATCTAACATATATATGTGTGTGCATGTGTGTGAGTACTTCCTATCATTTAATAGATTTTGGGGGAGGGCAGGGGTTCTTCCGGAAAGTATTCTTCAGAGGAACTATAATCTGAGGCTTTACCCAAAATAATGCTCTTATAAGAACCAACTCCTTTCTCACGGGCATCAGTTTATAAAGCACATGGGCTGTGCRTCCTGGTTTTGGTAGAAGATCCATTTCACCTCTCCAAAAGCATCTGATTAAACTGACCGATAAAGCTTCTGCRTGCCCTCACCTAATTGTTAAATCCACAGGTAATGTGGAAAAAACGTGTTACAAGGACCTGTATGTAATATCTTGTAACTGTAGGAAAGATGTCAACGTAATCAGGCTCAAAACTTCTCCGGGGGCTTCGACCGTCACTACAGGCTGGATCTGCCAATGGGCTTGAGGCTCTATCACTGACTTCATTTTAGGCAAAAATCTTCTCTATTGAGAGTAACCAAAAACACTTTTGACTTCATTTTGTTTGATCATGTAATTGATATASAAACTATTCACAATTCTCCTGAGAGGACAGGGAATATGTCACAATTTTTGCAGCTGAAACTGAGACCAGCAYTGGTGCTGAGGTTGTTTTTTTACTTGTCCTTTCACCATTTCAACAGGAGAGGCAGGTTCACTGGAGCAGTAATTACACTCAAGAAGCAGTTTAATAAAACACGGGGTTTATAAAGCCACATAAGATGATCCCCTAACCAAAAACAGCATCAACATCTATTGCTTCTTATGATCAGCATTAGAGGACAAGCCGCTTCCTTCAGTTCCTGAGTAATATCACAAATAATCAGATAAAAATTTCTCCCAGATGCKTTATGCTGTTATAACTACTCTTCAGGAAAAACTTAGAGAATGATTACACAAAATACACATATAATGATTTGAGGAGACAGCTTCACAGGAAGAGATGACAAAGGATTGTGTTTTTTAAATGAACCGAAAACAACTTCTAATTTTTAAAGGATTTTAAAAGAATTTCTTAAGTAAAGGGAGATGTCATATAACTAGGTATTTTTCCACCTACAATTACGAATGCATTTTGAAGCACTTAAAAGAAAAAAATAGTAAGTTTACTCGGGTGGAATTGTTATTATTACTTTTCATAACATTAAGCTCCCAAGATAATATATTCATCAATTCAGCTTATTAAACTGTTTCTGGATATATGTGTTAATTTCACTATCTTTTAAATGTCTGAATTCCTTAAGTGCTTGTTAAAATCTCATCCATTGATATGTGGTAATAACTGATAACTGATTTATTAATATGTCTGATGCTGATTACTGAGTTATTGTCTGTTTCTATTTCATTGTCAATTCATTAGGTTGTTCATATAATTTCTCTTAATGTTGCATTCACCTCTTTCAAAAGCTAACACAAATAACTTGAATGTAATAGATGGAAATTGAAAAGCTACTTATAATACGAAATTGGATGCAGATAATGATACAAGAAAAAATGAATTAGGTCCTGTTAGCATATGAAGAAATGATACGCTGATTTCAAGCTCCAATTTTTTGAATTATCTTCATGAGCTATAGGCATTTATCTGCATTAGTCTTCAGTGCTTCTATACTGTAGTATCTTTTTTTCTAGTCTGTTTTCCAGTTTCTTAAGATGTGAATATGTGATTCATGAATTTTCTCATAAAGAAAAGTCTTTCAATAACATACACAATTAGTGATTTAAAATATTATTCCATTCCAAACTTCTTTTATTCCAGGCATACAAGATCACAGACAAACCCTTCCATGTTTTCATGTAGCCTACATGTAGGCTACAAGAGTAGATACCTATAATTCATTCATGTAAAAATAAATACAGAAGTAAAATAATATAAATATGAAATATAAATCATTAACGTTTTTGATATATATACATTTTTATCTATATATATGTGTGTGTATATATAGCTATATACACATACACACAAATCATGAGCACTTACTACTTTGTGCACCTGAGAAAACTATTCTGGTTTATAAATGCTATTTGATCAACAATGGAAGCATTTTGGTTCTTTCCCACTTAAATTTTAAATGCAGTACTGGCAAGCTACTCTGTTTAAAATGAGTAAAGCCTTTGCAAATATTGAGGTTAAAAACTACAATAAATGTTGAGCACTTAGATTTGGTTCTAAATCTTCAGGTTACACAGGGAATACGTTTTCAATATTTTCTCTGCAAACATAAACACAGATTTTTTTTCTAATTGGAAACTGAAATTCTCATCTACTCACATGCCTCAAGGAACTGAGACTTYAAGCATGAATTCAAATTGCGAACAGTGCAAATAAGGGTATTCTTTCCCCATTCCTGTTTCTTCCTATTTAAAACTGACTTATTTATAGTACAACAAGTGGGATCTCTATGCACCGTTAAGCTAGTGAATGGAAGAACTACAGTTATGGAGTAAGGTTATTTTCTCATCATCTGTGAAATGCTGATAAGCTTATAGACCTCTCTTAAAGCTGTCACGTTACTTCAAGAATTGATTACTGTTTGAATCAAGAATTGATTACATGTCACTTCAGAAATGAYTGCTCTTCTTCATGCTGGCCCCATAACCTTTCATCTCTGCTCTTCTCAGTGTATAGTACGTTTGGTCTCTTAACAACAGCTAAAGCAAAAAGTATGGACACTTTTTTCAAGTCAGAATAAATTCATTTCAAAATGTAAATTCTCAAAATACTTCAGATAAGACTTCCAAACTCAGGCTGAAAAAAGCAAGGGAAGAAACTTCAAACAAAACACTGTTCAATCTCCAAAACACCACACACTCACCTGCATTTGCTACTTAGAATATAGAGACCAACTGCCTTTTCCATATTGACAACAGATTACTGATACCCTCTGTATCACTAAGAATTCTTGCCTTCATATATTTTTTGGACTAAATTATCCATACGATAGTAGATGACAGTATATTTTTCCACTGTCCCTGGTGCAACTTCAGCTGAAGACTCCAGCCTTGAGAATCAGTATATGAATTCTCTTATCTCATTTGKTTCAAACTACTGAGATACACATCAACTGCAACAGCAAATCCCCAATGCATTTGTGCTGTTTTGTCCTGAAATTTTTAAGCATTTTCAGGGCTTTTCTGTTTTTTTAAAAAAAGACATTGTCTGGGTCTCCAGATAACAGTCATCTGATCTAATGTCTTCATTTTTCAGAGTGCACAAGTCTATATAGCTGCTTTCAGGTGTGTAGTCATTACTTATCATACCAAGCATACAAGGGAAATAATTTAAAACATATGAAGTAAATGCTACAGAAAGGTTATTGAAAGGTTTATCATTCTGTTTATAACCACATATTTTAAAAGATAAATATAAAAAATACTACTATTGGAAAATTTTCAGCAAAATCATGCTGCGACTARAAAGTATTAAAAAAATCAAACGTTATTAAAGAATTTATCATAGATTTATCATAGTATTACGTTAAACTGTTCACCCACTATACAAAGTATACTTTTTAACTTGAASTGCTTATTGAAAGTGTCAGAGGAAAATGCCTAGTATAGAATTCAAACCATGGTAATTGTAAATTAGAGCACAGTAAAGCATCTAATTAAAAAAAAATCCTGATTCTCCAATTTAATTAAAGAACTCACATTATTATAACTGCTTCCTACCTTGGCCAACACAGATAAAGAGGTGAAGTACTAGTAAAGTTCATCAAAAAAATAAATAAGAAACCAGCAGACTGTTCAAAGATGGACAAGCAGTAAAAAACAAACAGTCAGGCAACGCTACCCAGTGCAAATATGATAGAATAAGCTTTCTATATATTAATTATATTGAATTCTTTATTTTTAATCAGCAAAAAGATAGAAAGGTTCTTATAATTAATATGAAAGGAAATATCTAAATCTTGCTTTTCAAAGAGAATGTAAGCATTATTAGTTACATTAATGCTGCATTAATTCCATACCTTGGAAGAACGAAAACAAAATGCTGTAGATTTTACATCTGCTTTCTCTTTGTCTGTAAGAAGAAGACTCTTGTCATCCAGGAGGCTTAAATATTTCCCTGTCGTTATATGTCTTAGTCTGAATGGCTGTCCCCATCTAATGTGGCTGCCACTCCACCTAAGAAAGTTCATAAGAAAAATCTTTAACAAATCAGAATCTGAATAAATCTGAAATTTAACTATTAGCAAAAATATTGAAAAGAACATTATATCGCCAACTAACTGGAGTAGTTTCCAGCAATTGTTAAATTCTAAGCTTCAGACTATCAGCAAGAACATGACTACAGTGTGGTTATCTCCTACAAAATCACTCCAAAAGTAACAAATAACCTACACCTCTTTTACACAGACCACCATGGTTCCAGCCAGTTCYTTCTCCAACATTTCATCTACCAGCTGCCAGGGTCAGTTACTCTCACAGAACACTCTTCTTTAAGCAGTCTGTACATATGGGATGGATGATTCAAAAAATGAATTTTAAAAACAGTTAGCCAGAGTCTTCACATTCTAGGGAAGGAACTGAAGGGAAAAAAAAGGCAAAAATTTCCCATCTGATAATCCTAAGACCTCCTCAAGCCAAAATATAGAAACTGTACAGTTTTAACTTCTTGCTTCAAACTGAGCTCTGGAAAAGTCAGTTCTTCTGACCTTCTGAKTAACTCCTGAAGACAAACCTGTGTAGAGATTACTAAGAAGGGTACATTTYGCATAGCTTTCCTGGAAGGGTTCTTGAGTTTTCCTTAGGTTAGAAAACCGCCACAGCTGAGAAGTTTCACTGGTTCGTCACAAAACTTTCTTCAGTAATACATCTTCAAATTTTTGCACTTCAAAAATACACAGAATCACAGAATGGGTAAGGTTGGAAGGGACCTCTGGAGATCATCTAGTCCAACCCCCCGATCAAGCAGGGTCACCTAGAGCATGTTAGACAGGGTTGCATCCAGCCAGGAGACTCCACCACCTCTCTGGGCAACCTGCTCCAGTGCTCCGTCACTCTCACAGGGAAGAAATTCCYCCTCACGGTCAGGAGGAACTTCCTGTGCTTCAGTTTCTCCTCATTCCATCTTGTCCTGTCACACGGGACAACTGAAAAGAGTTTGGCCTCGTCCCCTTGACACCCTCCCTTCAGGTACTTGTACACATTGATAAGATCCCCCCTCAGTCTTCTCTTCCTCAGGCTGAAGAGGCCCAGCTCTCGCAGCCGTTCCTCATAGGGCAGGTCTCCAGCCCTCGGATCATCTTCATAGCCCTACGCTGGACTCTCTCCAGTAGCTCCATGTCTCTCTTGTACTGGGGAGCCCACAACTGGACACAGGACTCGAGATGAGGCCTCCCCAGAGCTGAGGAGAGGGGCAGGATCACCTCCCTCGATCTCCTGGCAACACTCTTCCTAATGCACCCCAGGAGACCATTGACCTTCCTGGCCACAAGGGCACCTTGCTGGTTCATGGTCAACTTGTCATCCACCAGCTCTCCCAGGTCCTCCTATGCAGAGCTGCTCTCCAGAAGGTCGGCCCTCAGCTTGTACTGGTGTGTGGGGTTATTTTTCCCTAGCTGCAGGACTCTGCACTTGCCCTTGTTGAACCTCATGAGGTTCCTCTCCGCCCAACTCTCCAGCCTGTCCAGGTCTCTCTGAATGGCAGCACAGCCCTCAGGTGTGTCAGCCACTCCTCCCAGCTTGGTGTCATCAGCAAACTTGCTGAGGGGGCACTCTGACCCTTCGTCCAGGTCATTGACGAAGAAGTTACACAGGATGGGACCCAGTACTGATCCCTGGAGAACTCCTTTATTCTGTGTTTCCAAAATGCCCAACATAATGGGGGTTATGATACACTGCTGACGTTCTGAGGAGCTTGCATAATTTATAATAACTCTCTACTTCTATTGTGGCTTGAAATAGCCCAATTATCAATCCATGTTCAAATAAGATCAATGAAATAAACAAACATATCCCTTTCAACTCAACCTGATTACGAACTTATTCCAACATCAGAATTTTTTATTAGTGAGTTTTTTCACTTGCATTTAAAATAATTCCAGGCAAAAAATCTTTTAAAAGAAAAATCCTTTTATGCATATGTTTCATATATATTCATATACAAGTCTGAAAATGAGTTAAATAAACATCTTGTACAGGTTTAAATCATTTTCACCAGTCAAACATGTGTAGCAGATTGAAGAACTTGCCTGTTCAATACAAACATTCTTTTGTTYAAGCATTTCTTCTTAAGTGTTAGCCATACTGTATACAAAGTATGCAAAAACAATTTGAAAGACACTTTTAAAATGCAAGGGCAATAACTGTCTTCTCTTTTGTAGGAAGATTTGTTGCACTTCACTAATTAAACTTCTAAAGYTTTTTAATTACTAGGCTTTTTTAAACAGGCAAAAGGCATGAAGGTCCCCCCCAAATATTTTCTATCGTAAATGAAATACTCTCTTCTGTTATAATGAGGTGAACGGTCGGTGGGGTCAACTTATCAGAAGAAGAAAATACAGAAGCTTTACATCTTAGCAATGCATTTCCTTTTTCCATTATGCCTTCTATACAGTGAAGTCAGTACACAAAGACACATCTAAATTATCGGTGTTCTAGCATAAATTCTTCTGTTACTCAGCTAAGAGGTCATGTCATGAATCCCAGACATTGCTGGGTCTAGCAAAATGCATCAGTCCTGCACCTTTCATATTATRGGCCATGTAAGGATTTGCCTTTCCTCTAGTTTGATTCAATTTATAGTCTATTCCACTCGGCCTCAGTAGCCTGCTTCACTTGGACGGTAAGAGACAGAAAACAGTAAGCGTATTGAGACATGCTCCAAGTTCAACCCTCCAGCACAGGAAAAAGGTCAAAATATACCCTTACAACAGAAGTTTTTTTGAGTGGAAAGATGTTGTAAGGCCATCTAACTACTTAAAAATTCTTTCTAGAATCTGTGTAAAGGATCCATGTCACCCAAGCAACAGTATTAGCTATTCTATGTTAGGCCATCCCAACAGGATATGAGCTGCCTAGACAATTTGTATGGATGGACATGCTGTAGGGGATACTCCACTCATGGGGAAAGTTCAGAAACAGTGATTCCTGCAGAATCACATGAAGTTAAAAGAATTAATACTGTATTTGAAGTCTTTGGGGAAGGACTAGGAGTGATGGAGTACTTCAGGCAGGRAGATACTACATTATAAATTGAAATATTTGCATGAATAATAATGCATCTGCAATTTGGCAAGGGAGATATATAGCTATTAGAATAACATACAGGAGGARCAGAGAGGCGAAGAGCTTGAGAGAGTGTTATTCTTGGGGTTCATTTTGTTTTTTTCTGGTAACAAATCATGCTACTTAGAAAGGAAGATTACCATTGCCATTGCTTAGTTTTGCCAGTTCTCATAGCTTTCTTCACTGATATATGTTCAAAAGCATACACTTCAAAAGTGAGCATACAGTGCCTATCAAGCTGAGGTATGCTAGAAATCTGGCATTTCTCAAATCCCCACATTAGTCCATGCCACTGTTTATGAGGAAAGTATGTGCAATGAGGGAAATAAAGGGCTACAGATCCACCTACACTTTCATTGCTGTCAYTTGAGCCCTCTCAAGGTCAATTTTACTTCCCTGTCAATGACATTTAACATCATTCCATTAAATAAAATGCACACACAGAGAACAGTATCACTAGTGTAACCAGAGTTGCCACCATTTTATGTCTAAAAGCAAGCATCTTCTAGTCACTAGAAATTTTGTGACAAACACAATGCGTTCTGGATTACTGTGGTCACAAACACGGCATGATTCCTAGCTACCATTCCAGTGCCCTTGCAAGAGAAGAGTCTTTCTGTAATTTTTTTACCTTTCAAGATATCCAAACAGCTCAAGTTAGAGGGTTGCACACGGGAGTTACTGTAATCAGAACTGGTTTTCTTAAATATGTCCCAGATATGTGTAGAAAAGGTAAACAGTCAACTCATTGAACAACTTGAGGAAACGTCAAAAAAATCAAAAGACACACACATAAATTAGAACATTTAACACAAATTCTCCCCAGAAAGGGAGCTGTTTAATTTTTCCTGGAAGTGGTATGAAGTGCTTTTTGCAGAAGATTTAGTATTAACAAATCCAGTTTTATAGGAACACTGGTTTTGTACCAAAAGTCCCTGGCTAAAYTGACGCCTTTTTGCTAAGAGGGTTTTTACTTACGCAACTCTTAGCGTCTCTAGTCGCCAAAGGGAACGGGCATGAATAGACACAGCACCACCCTCGTAATGGACRGTTCTGAAAATCAAGAAAAGGCACAGATTAAACATTCAGCTCTGTCCTAAGTAAGTATTCCTCACATTTATTCAACTGCATTGCTCATTTGAAGAGAGCCAAAACAGTTATTGCAACTGTCAGATTCCTAGGGTTATCATATCCAATACCTGCCCTTTTCAATTAAACCTTCCAATCTAATTACTCAGTTTTAATTGTCTTTTGYATCAGTTATTTGCATCTTTTGAAATGTGATATTTTTCACTTAGATATCTTTCTTGTACATCTTTTAAGGACAGAGATTTGAAGAGGAAAAAAMCTGATGATTACAGCATTTCTAGGTTCTAACAGTACATACACATTAAATGAGCATAAAGATTTGTTATCATTACATCCCACCCATAAGAAAGGTAGTGTCTTCTCAGAGCTTACATTATAAAAATAACCCAATCAGTTTACTACACTGAATTTTGAACATTCACCTGTTTGTCACTGTATTTTATTACCTTATCATAGCACCAAAACTGATAGAGTTTTCAGACATCTCAGACATTTACACTTTCCTACTTCCAAATTTTAATATGCAATTACCCCTTCCTGTTCCTTGCATATATCCAGAAATCTGAGTGCTTTTAAAAAACGACTAAGTCTCAAAAAAATGTTTTTTTTCTCCATTATTCTTAACATAGACATGCTATATATATACACTAGGTCCGTTCAGATCCACAAAATGGCTTAGATGCATGGCCAAAGCCCTGAATGAGACTCTTTCCAAAGCACACCCAGAGGAGAGCGGCGAGTGCTAAGCACTGCCACTCTCCCAGGCAYAGGGAGCCTTTCTTTGGACTGCATTGTGCCCACCTCCTGCCTTGAGCTGCTTCCAGATTTTAAAAGCCTAGGCCTCCTGTTCGGGAAAATGAAGAAACGAGTCACTTCTGCAAAGCAGCGCTGTCACTACGCGTAGATGAACGCTTCACGGAATGCTGTCGGGGACGGCGAAGTTTATGGATCCTAGAAGAGCTTACGGATGAAGTAAATGCTGTGATCCTCAGTCAAGATCAAGCACTTCTGGATATACCCAGAGGCATAGCTTTAGGGATCATTACTATGGAAGTTACAGGCAGTTCCCACTGTTATAAGCAGTTTTTTGAGGACCAGAACTTTGGAGTCAGGTGCCTATGTAGGAACCTGTTAGAGTTTTGCTTCCAAAGTCCTTCTGTGCCTGTAATCCAGAGGAATTGATGCTCAGCATAAAATAAAACTGCACATTTAAATAAACACTTAAGTAAACTGAAAGAAAATGTGAGTTAATCTATACTTCTCAATATCGCTAACAATACATAAAACTATAAATGTGCTAAAACTCATTTTGGAAGATACAAAAAAGTATTAATGCTGGGTAAAAACAGAAAGAAGAAAGGAAACAGTAAAGCATTAAGGTATGGCAAAAGCTACGCCAAAACACTGAACCAAAAAGAAAAACCCCACTCTCAGATACTGCAAATGAATAAAGACTTAAATTGTATGGGAAAAATGTTCAAAATACAAAATAATCACTCCTCACTACATTTACAGAATCAGTCACMCTGAATATTAAAGACTCATACATAAATAGAACCACTGACATGTGCTTCACCTACTATAAAAGAAGTTATAAACATGCATGAAATTCTCCTCTTTTTCTTATAATCTTTGACTTTAAACTTTGTATTTTCTCCATTTATTAACTGAGTCATTTGCTGCAATGTCAGGAGCAGCTGACAAGCATTAGTAACCCGCTTGTATTTTCTCTCACAGATCAAAATTCAAGGTAAATCTTATTTTTTGTTGAAATTAACCTTCATTAGTACAGTGAAACGCAAATGATAAGTGATCTTCTATTCAGTTACTCCTGTATTCACACACTCCCTCTTCCATTCAGACAGTTATTTAAATTCTTGCTCTGCAACTAACAGATTGGGTTGCTGTTGTAACACCTAAACAACAACAAATTAGATATCACGCTTTTTTTTTTAAGCCAAAACACACTGATTGCATCCTGACTTATTTCAAAACAAAGCTAGATGACAAAAAATGCATTTGGAATTCTTGCATTCATATAATGTAAAATTTTACAGTTTTATTAAGCAGTTCTCAAATCCTTAAAAATATGTAACATATCAAATGGAAGCAAAGGTTTAACTTAATCAGAATGTTTCATTTTTAAATTGGTACCATGTCACCTTCCAGGAATAAAATTCTTTTCTTGGACACCTGGAAGTCGTCACTTGTATCTCAGCCTGAGTACTCCTCTGAGGCTACCTTTGGATGATATGTAACAGCTGAATCAATGTAATTTTAAATGTTTAAAAACATTCCCATTGTGAACTTAAAAGAATGGCTTCTCGTAGGCTAAGTTGCTTTCTTTTATGTCACTGTACATCCCGTATTTCATCTTTCTGTTCCTTCAAAGTGGAGTTACCAGTGTTTGATCATGTAAGAGAAAAGTTTGGGAAAGAGATGGAAAGGCTGGCACTAGAACAGGGCRTAAGCTGTTGGTCCTTTAGCTAGACTTTCTTTCCTCTATGGACAATGTGGTAAAGAAAAGAAAGCTTCAAATTAAAGTTATTTCACCTCTTCCATATTGAAGGGCAAGCCACCATGCTCTTACCGTAACACAGCAACATGTATACTAACCATCGCCTCAGAGGAGCCGAGTAAATTCATACCCTATCATATGTCTTTTTATTTGGTCTAAGAAATCAAAAGTTCATTTTTAACTCCTTTCCTTGAAACGCAGGCAGTAAAGTGCTCTGAAATTGCTCACACAATCATCCTTAGTATTTGCTCTGTATGAAAACATTATTCCATAGGCTATGGCTCATTTCTTTTCATATAGTACTGACAACAGTTCAGTGCTCAGAAAGAACCACGGTTCACAACATTTCAATCATTCCTGAAACAGACACTAGTAATCTTTAAAAGATACTGATATTACTAGGTCAAATAAAACAGGGCTTTTAATGACATGTGAATAACCTACAACAATTCTTTTTGCCTATCAGAGAGTTACTAAAGATTTACACTGATAAGATGGTGAAAATAAAATCGTCAAAGTGCAGGAAAATGCACATTACATGCCAAACAGCAGAGCAAACCTGCAATTTACAGAATCTTGTTATGAAATTGTGAATAATATAGATTTATGAAGAAAGAAAAATGAGCAGCAAAAAAAAAGCTATCAGTAGGAGCTACAACTAGCCCTCCTCTTCACCTAGAAATTTCACAATACCCTTTACCTTCAATTCCTCACATTTTCCAAAATATTTTCATCGTGTTTTCTACACTTACAGATCCACTTTTATTTCAAATGAGAATATCTATAGGAAATTCAGAACCATTGAGAGTTTTCAGTTCATCTTTACTGTAAATCCGGACCAAGTGAATTAATTGGTGTAACGAAGTTACTTATCTGACCTATGACTTGAAGTTCAAGTTTAAAACACAAAGTTCTTCCTGACTGTATCCCTAAATCTATTTAATTCCCCTTAAAATAAAGTCACTAGAGCCAGAACTTGCCCACTAATTTGTATTACAGGACCCACACTCTAAGTACAGCACTAAGGATGGTGCAACCTTTCCCCAGAGCCTCACTTTTCTACTGGTATTAACAGCACAGGGCCCTCCATGCACAAGCACATTACTAGGACAAGAAAGCAGGGACTACTGAGGATTAACCATGCTCTCGCTTATTCCTAGCACGCTTCTCCCTTAGCTCTGTGAGATACAATGTGGATGCAAAGCAATTGTAAACATCAAAAAGAAAGCTGGATATTTGGTTCTATCATCTCCACTTACAATACTGAATTAATTACACAGGTTAAAAATAGACTACTGCATACCAAACCTCTGGAAGAATTTTTATCAAATTCATATTCTTATTCTAGCATTGCTGAGCAAGAGCAGGCAATCATCAATGAAATTCATCAACTAATACAAGGCATTACATAAGGAAGTTGATAGCATTTTGTTATTGTTGGGGTTTTCTTTGTTCAAGAAGTAAATTCCACAGGAAAGAAATAATGGAGTAAACTTCAGTAACTGGAATGAACCAGGTGTCATATATATGAAGGTCTTATCTAAACTTCTGTCTTAAAAAAATATATTTAATTTATTGTTTTGTTGGGGCGGTGATAAGTGTAACAGCATAAAAATGTAGTACTTGAGTTATACATAAATGAATAAATTCCCCCAAAATATCCAGGCTCAAGTTACAACTCTTACTTCAAGAATTGGTTTGGAGTCACCAGAAGGAAGCGTATTTTTTATGCCAGAGTCATTCTGTCTACACAGATCAAGGGCAGATAAAATGCCTCCAGAGAAACTAGAAGAAGCAGAAACCACAGTGAATCCTACTGTTTGCTTTCAAACTACATGCCTTGCCACAAAGCATTATTGAGGAAGAAAGAGTGACTACGCTACATACCATACTTCGTACAAGTTAATGAAGATCTGGCCATAATAAATATAGATACCAGTCTCTGAACTTATTCTTACAGAGAGCATGGCTTACATTTTCTAGGAAATTCTGTACAAAACTCAAAGAGTAATCTCAGTGATCTACTTCAAATCTATTTTAAATTAAGGTATCCAAAATACTCTAAATGCTAGTGCTATAATGCAATTTATTTACTTGTTCTATCCTAATCTGCTGTATAGCTTTTTCACGTTTTCTTTAAAGAAATTTTTCCATTCACTTCAATGACAGGCAAAGCTGCTCTGTTTTTAATTCGAAAACCAGTTATATGAGAAACCAGTAAAAAACTCTATGGATTTTTCAAAGTTATTTATAAAATTATAGTTATTACTGTTCAGGCTCTTTGGCTCACTGAACCCCTGTTTAGGGTTTGGGGTTTTTTTAAATGATTTCCTCTGAGTGCAAACTTTCTGAGCTCATACTTCAGTCATAAATAATCATTTTCCCCTGTCAGATTCCCATCTTTCCAGGATGTAAGGACTGCATTAGTTAGTAATGCCGTATCTAAGAACGTGTGTTAACAGGCTAAAGAGAACGGCCTGGCTTCCAGAATCGGTGAAAAAGAGCTGCAGTGGCTGAGCTAGGCAGGTGATCATTTTCACTACTCTAAACTTTGTTTATCCATTTCTGAGACTAGTACAAAATCATATAATTTGTAACTATACTTGCAATATAATTTGTAAATAATATAATCATTCAATATACAACTCTTACAAACTCAATATACAACTCCTATACAAACTCCTAACCAGACATGGTGCTAGCAACCGTGTCCTGGCATCTTTCCTTAACCTTTCCTTAATACAGCACCCTTAACCCAAAGAAGCTGTCAAAGGCAGGAACGACAGAAYTGCCCCTGGAAATTAGGTTATTCCTATACACTCCTGCATGAAGGGCTCTTCTTACTGGGTGTTTTGGCCTTCTGACACACTGCAGCCCATTCTGCCTCAAGCAATACTTCAGAAAAACCAGGACTGCTGTGCTCCCTCTCACAGGTCATTTCTTCTGTACTAATGCATGTCTGGACCCAAATTCCACAGCAGTCATTGCCTCAACCTATGCGCTGCAAATCAAAGTGCAAATTAATTGCAACAGCCCCACACTACCCTGGGGACTGGAAATACTCACAGCTCCACTCCTGTGTGGGCTTTAAGCTCTAAAAGAATATGCATGATGGTATAATAAAGAGCAGATACTACAATCCAAAAAAAAAAAAAAAAACCCAAGTAATTTCAGTTACATACTCATACTGCAGGGAGTTTCTGCCATAAACTTTAATGAAAAAAGAAAGCAAATGCAAAACAATCCAACTCTCCAGTCATGTAAAGTACCAGTTTAGTAACTAGGTAACATTTTTACAGGAAAATAAAAATTATACATTCTGCATTCTACAACAAATTGAGACTGTAAAATGATTCCTATTTAACTGAACAATAAAAAGAGGGCAAATGTTGACTGACTCAATACTCTCTGGCAAACACCAGCTTACCTGTTCATATGGCTTTTTAAATCTTTGTTGCATAGGCTGAATTTTGTGCAAGCATTATCTTGCACAGCTTTTAATTAAAGTGAGAAACAATAGTAAGCTATTTCAYAGAAGTACTTCAGTGCATACCTCCTCTAAATACCAACTGTCAAAATAAATGTAAAAATTTTATTCATTCCCTTGATGTTACAAATTTACAGGTGAAAACTCAAAGCTATATTTTGCAAAGGAGGATAAGAAATTAAAGTGCCATGATGGCAACAGGAAAAGATGCCAAATTGAAAGCAAATACAATTTCAAGCAATTTGTTTTAATTGCTTTGTATTAAAGTGCTTTGTATTAAAAAATGTTTTAATACAAACAGTGATTCGAATCTTCTGCCAGATAATTATAAATGATTCTCCAAAAAAAGCATTCAAAGTAGTTAACAAATTGATCATGTTCGACACCAGAGGAAAGTGGTGGGAACGGAAACTAAGTGATACTTCCATTTCAAGATAAAATATACAAATTAAGAAAACTCTTGCAGGTCTGTCCCATTCCCCATGCACACAAGCAAGCATACACCTAATTCGAATGTGCAGTAAGTCATATTCAATTCAATGAAATTACACAAACTTAACATTATCTCTATTTTTTTCTTCTGTCCGTGGGGTCAAAGTGAAAGACAGCTGCTGGGGTTAGGCCCAGACTGCCTGCAGTGCTTTAAAAGCAATACTACTATTTTTTTTCTGGTTGAATAGTATGTAAACCAGCATATTATCACACAAACTTCTCTATTTGCATATTTGCACTGCTTCCGATTGATTTTTTTCTTTTTTTAATTACAGACCAAGCTAAGTGTAGCAAGTTCGGGGTAAATCTTTTTAAAAAATGCCCCCCAAGGGGAAATGCATTTCCGAGGGGATTGTAGCCCAGTGGCCCAGAGACTTCTCTGCCGTGAATAGGCCTCTACAGCTCCTAAAACTTGTTTTCAAGTTTCTGATTCCACCTGGGCCTCCTAGAAAAAACACTAGTCCAGACAATAAAATTCTATTTTACTGCTTTTCTTGAGTTGCAAGAGTATAAAAAAGTATAAAATGCTGCCCTGCCCTAACAGGCTTATTAGCCTAAGCAGGTATCATGTTATACTCAACGTGCATTTCCTTTTGGACTCTTGTTAATCTTTAGAGCTCTGTTATACACCAATTTATGTAACTGCATCAATGCCCTAAAAATATGRAAAGAGAGAGGTTGGGTTTTTTTTAAAAAAAAAAAAAATGCCTAGGAGGAATCTTCACATCAAAACAACATGTTCATTCCCAGCAGCAGATAATGGGCGACAGTACAGAATAAAACTGTTATTTTAGGACTGTCTGATCTTTTACTTATTTGAGCAGGCATAAGAGAAGGTACTGGCAGGAAAAGCAAAYGAGATGCAGGAATCAGTGAGTCATAACAGAGGGGGAACTTCTCAGCACTCTCTCCCACTGGCACCCTGCAGAGCCGAGCTGCTCTCCAGGCGCTACCGCAGACAGCCACCACCAGGCTGTTTCAAAAGGCAGCAAAAAGGATGTGGAATTAATAAAAGCCACATACATCAAACCCTTAGCGTGCCTTACGTGCAAAAAGTGAAGCAACTTAAATAAAAATGAAAGATTAAATAACTGATCTTACCATTTTCTACCTGCCAAAATTACCCGTATTTATAAAATATAATTCTACCGGCAGCTAAACGCCACTAAGGTATGCATCAAACTAAGGTATGCACACATTTTGAAAACTCAAAGTAGGAGCTAAAAAAAAATCTCATTTTAGATATTGGTTTGAACAAGGAGTCATCCTAGTGAACAGAAGTATAGAGTTTCTAAGAAGTAAATAAATTTATTAATTTAGAGAGGAGAAAATGTTAGACATAGTGATTATACCTAACTCTATTAAAATAATCTTAGTTTATATTTTAGATTCATAAGTAAAAATCAGGCTAATTTGTCAGAAAATCAAAAACTTGAGCAAAAGAGAATATGAAACAAACAATCAGGCTTACGCATATTCTGTCAAATAAAGCTCCTGAACTACAGGAAAATTTTAGAAGATCAAATACAGTACTTATGAAGCACTAAAAGCAGAGTGTCTCAGTAAGTTGTTCACATACTACAGCAGAAAAAAAGATACAGATACTATCTGTTAATCATGCACTATTTGTTGTCTACTAGCTCTGCTTCTTTCAGGGCACGAGATGGATAGGGGAAAAGGCAGGCATTGCATAGAAGAAAAACAGTTGTCCGTGTTGTTTAAGGCATTGGTCTGCAGTTTAAGAAATGAGTCCTGTTCTTTCCTTGCCTTTTTGATATAGTACAAAGATGTAGCATGTGAATACACATGCAGATCAAATGCATTTTTTTCCTTACCTGGCAACTTAATACTCCTTTATTGCATTTTCTATATAGTGTTATGCTTGCTGTAAAGGGAGAGATTTTTGATGTGCTCTTAAATGTTAAAGTTCTTTAATGAAGTGCTWGATCATCCTAAAGTTCCGCAATTACATTGCATTTAATGCGAATTTTGCAGGATTTAAACTGAAATATGAGAAAATACCAGTAGAATTCTATTTATTTATCATCTTATTCTCAGTGTCACTGTCAGGGGTGAGGACAGCAATAGCTGCAATAAATTCAAAGACCTAATGCAGCTATTATGTTGTAATTAAAATTAAAACATGAGCTGATTTTAAGCCTTCTGCATTTTGAAATATCTTCTCTGTTTAAAAATTCTTTCCTAGACCAGAAATGACAAAAAGTCAGGAAGCGATAGCAGCTGTATGAAAAAAACCTTTAAAGGGGAAACAGCTGAAGTTTCTTCCATTATTATTTACAAATTTATAGAAGAATTTTACTACCTATATATTTTAGGAGTGCTCTCTATCTTTAAAAGATATAGAATGAAAATATATTTCTACTTGCAAACTGAGAAAATTCAACATGGAAATCAATCAACAGCACTTTCTTTGTCATGGGAATTCAGACATCCAGATGCCAAAATAAACAAAGTATTCCAAAAATCAGGATTATCACATAACTATTTTCAAGCTGAAGGTATGAATAAATCTGACACTTCAATGAAAGCCTTACTGAAAAAAAAGCTTGGGGTATATATTATTAGAGCAAGTGAACAGGACTTTGATTTTATTTTAAATTTGATTCACCCATGTAATGGCTCCACTGAGACATGCCGCTTTCAGTGCCAGTCTTATCACCATTTCAGATTTATTAGTTAACTGAGACGGAAAAGACACATGCTGAGCTGTCATCACTTTTCTACTTGCATTCTGGGATTACTTCAATCATGAAAATAACCATAAATTTAGTCCTAGACTCCCATGTGAGGTACACCTGAGATTAATAACCCAGATTAGCAKCTTTGAGGGACTTGGTGGTAATCTTAACCGTCTCCTGAGGCATTATGTATGATAACAGAAAAAAAGCAATAAAGAAACTGACACTTTTCCTTCACTGTTTTTAAGGCAGTAAAGTTGACAATAAGTTATCAAAGGTCACAATAATATGTATAACAAAAAAAAGCATAAAAGCTACAAATCATCAAGAATGAAACTAGATAGTAAATATTATAAATAATCTGTTGTGATAAAATCATAACCACAATAATAGGGTTAGCCTGCCATTTTGTATGGGCCATCACAACAACCCAACTGTTTGTTAGCATAACAGATGAAAAAGTTGGAGATGCTTCTTCTACATTTGATTTTAAGCTAAGGAAAAAAAAAAAAGGTTCAATTCAATTTAGTTTGGTGTCCTTCAACAACCCAGTGCATTTTGGCTCGTGTTGCTGTACGAAGTCCACTTCCAATAAGTACTGCTGCTTTTAAAGCTGTAAGTGAAAGCAGACTGAAAGAATACCAAAAGGATAGCACAGAAGAGCCTCATGTCCAAAGCTGATCTCAGCAGCATTTGCTGTTATGAGATTGAGCTCCTCATGATATCCTTCAAAAATCTGTGCTACCAGCGACATCCAACACTAATTCCATTAAATTCATTATTACTCTACTCTAAGCCAGAAAACCTACCTTCTTTGTTCTTCTCCATGCTCACCAGAAGGGACTGTCAAGCATTCATCCATGTGGCCATGCAATAACCTCAGAACATCTCCTCCTATCAGATAGCCTTGAAAGAAGGGAGAAAATCAAGTGTATTGGTCTGAACATAGCGACACGCAAAACTACAGCTCAAACTGTAATAAAAAATATCACTTTTATTTCATTGTTTTCTGTTAGTGCTTTATGTTCCCGTAAAAAGAGTCASTGTGTCGGATGGAAGGATGTGGGAGATGGCTCATTCTCTGGGGAGCCAGCTGATGGCCAAGGGAGCCAAGGGAGACAAATTTCAGGTCAACAACTAACTAGGAAAGGAGAGAAAGAAAGAAAGAGCTGCAAAAAAATGTTTCTGAGGAGAGCAGGAAGCACATCTTCAGCCAGCCTGCAGAGGATACAGGATGGACATTTCACAGGAACCAAGTGGGATTATAGAGTTTGTGCAACATACAGAAAAACTGATCCAACTGAAACCAGAAAGCAAGTACTTCCCTAAGTTACAATGAGTAAAGTGGGAGATGCTTCTTATTTCTCTTCTACCTCATCCACTCAGTTTTGTTTTGTTTTGTTTTGTTTTAATTTTAGAAGTTAAAGATTCTAGTTTATGTACAAATAAAATCCATGTCCACAGACAAATGGACAGGACATACCTGTAGCTTCACAGCATTTGGAAACCAAAACACTGCAGATGGAAGTTGAAAATAAGCCTACAGTTCTAATCAGTAAAAATATCAACATCAATGTCGCATAAACCTCTTTGGAACAGAGGTGTGATATTAAAAAGAAAACACATTTTATGTTTTCCTACCTATATTGCTTTATAATCTAGAAATTTAAGAGTACTAACACCTGGTAGATTTTCAGAGCAATTCAATAGTATTTTTTTAATTTGACAAGCTAAACAAGTGTTTAAAGTACAAAAACGTAATTCCTAAATTCCTTCCTTCTTGCTAAAATCAGTTAATATCAAATTCCTCATTTGAGCAGGATGTGAAAGCGTAATTCCTTGGGTTTATATATTAAAAGGTGTAAGTTTTATTATATCAAAATCCTTTTTTTAAAAGCATTGTTAGAATAGTAGTCTGAAGCTATGTCCCTTTTGGCAAGCACTGCTGTGCAGTAAGAGCAGATCTGGAGGGAGAGAGCTGGTGCCGAAGACCCAACATTCAGATTGTACACATTTCTTCAGTTTTATTTTGATGCTACTGCATATTCAGGAAAAACTTTTTTCAAACTTTTGAAATCATATCAGATAACCATTTAGATGGCTAATTTTAGAATTTAAKTTTTAACCTTTAAATTCATGGTTTTGATGCAGGGAGGTATTTCAGTTAACATATATTAATTTATGTATGGAGCTAAGTCAATATAAATCTGGAGTACAGAATTAGCAGAATTACTTGTCCTGGCTCTCAAGCTCCATTTTGACTAAAACAGTAAATTGACTTCTATATAAGCAAATCTTGCAAAATGCATACAAAAAAAAATCATTTTGTTTTAACAAACTACCTTTGATACCCCAGCACGTTTAATGGATTATTTATCCATTATTTTCATTTCAAAGTAATTTCATTTAACTGACGTGTTTCTTGCAAAAATAAATCTCTTTTTTCTTTCCACAAACATAACAGATTAGTAAAAGGCTGAAAACTCTTATTACTACACTTGTAATGGAAAGTTTTGATTAAGAGCAGGCATTCTAGTGTTAGGCGTTCCTATACAGTGGTATACACTTTTCATATGAAGATCTCAGCCATTCTGCAGATATTAACAAATTTAAATTTAGCTTTATATTCCTCTTCATCCATTTAGAGATAATTTATATTCAGTTTGGTTACAGCTTTTCTCAGGTATATAGGTCACACACGATTGCCCAAGTGCCAGAATCGCTCTCCCTTCACCATGAGACAGCTTTGATTACAGTAGCATTTGCTGCATATGCTGAAAGAGAGACTTTTCTCTAATTGTTTCTGACACCATCCAGCTGATTTTCTCTAGGAAAGATACTGCTCAGAAAAATAAATTAGTTAAATGTCTATATCTGAGAAAAGCAAAAAAATGGAAAACTGTAACAAAGTACAAGCAAATGCTATGGTAGAGAAATGTACCACTGTTAAAATCGTATTATGTTATTTTTACATGATGTTCTGTGGTAAGAATGGATAACACATCACTATAATCTATCCGCATGGACGTCTGCTTCCCATYCAGCCAGGCATGCCTCATTAGGGAGCATTGCCAGCTGGACAGATGCGGCACAGCCCAAACCTGAGCCTCAGCTAATGACCTGCACTGGGCTTATTAACGTGAACGGCACACCAGTGCTGCCAGCAGTGGGAGGATGAGGAGCATAGAGTATGGTGTTTTTAGAAACTAGCAACAGCCTGGAGAGGAGGAGAAGACTTCAAAGGTTTTCTCCAGTCTGTGTTCAGCAGCAACACTCCTGCCCCGGTCCCCTTCTTCCCTTCCCCAGTCCCACCTCAACTCATATTCTTATTTTTTTYTCTCTACTCCTGCACTGAGTTCTTGTCTTTACTTTCTTGGCACACTAAATTGACACGTTGTACCAATTTAACGACCACTGAAGCTCCCAGGTTTGGTGCCAAGCTTTCTGCATCCTGGTGCTCAACCTTCCCCTGCTCCCCTCTGTCTGGCAGGCCGCCAGCGGGGCTATGCCGGAAAGCAGAGCAGAGAAAGGCTGCCCGCTCACATCCAGCACCCGTCTYGCCAGGCCACAGCAGCCCTCAGCTGTAAATGCTCAGAAATTTCCATTCAGCTCAAGTAATGAGGGAATTTGGGGAATTTATCCAGGAAGTTGTCAGCTTTTTTGGTTTGTTTTAAGCTCATCGCAGTTTTTTTTTAAGATTCATCATTTTGCCAAATTTCATGGCTATCCAAGTAATAACGTGCTGACAAAAAAAAAAGACAGTCAGGCCTGCACTCAGTTTCCAAATATTGAGGGTTGCTTAAAGCACTAGAATTTTTTCAATGTACCAAACAGCATTTTTTACTCAGTGACTCACAGGAGCATGTAACTTTGACTGCACACATCAGATTAACCTGAGATAAYAATCTAAACCAGGACTGCAAGCCATCTTAAGAAAATGTTATAAGTATTAACACAGCTTTCATAAAATGAGATTTGAATTAGCTTTTCAGTCTTCAGAAACAAAGACATAAAAACCATCAGCATGCCTTTCAGCATTTTTCCTTCCCATTTTCAGAACACTTTTATATTTATTTAGTTGATTAAACATTCAAATAAGAGAAACTTGCTCCCATATTTCGGCCACGTTTGGTAGAATAGTTGGATTTTTCAGATATTCCATTTAAAATCAACCTTTCAATAAATGAAGTTGAGTCAATCTTACCTTGGGCAACTTCACTTCCTGAACTGATTGGAGCCACGCTCCAGAGTGTTTGCTGGAAGGCTGCATCAACATGTAAGCTCCCATTGCCGTAAGAGAGATGCTAAAACCAGAAGAGAGAGAGGCTTTTATCTGGCATTAATTAAAAATCTCACTAGCATATATGGAAATAATATCAGACATTCTCTTGATTCCTTCATATACAAGTTGTTCCCTTACTCTGCATAAGCAAAACGCTCTGGGTACTCTTCAAAGGGCACAGGAGATAGAAGAATATAGCATATTTGCCTCTAAGAAACATACATAGAAAACAATAAATGATACAAAACAGTTAGCTGTTTGGGGTCTTAGAATGTAATGCTTCTTTGAAGACTTGATTTTTAAATGCTGCAGGGGTCTTATATTGGTGTACTTCCTTCACATGCAATAGGATTTTCCACTAAGTTTGAATAGTGAGATATAACATTAATCTATATATTTCAGGTRTAACTCACCACTTGAAATATTTCCTGTGGGCTACTGCCTTCCTAAAACTGCCAAGAAAYCAAAGATATCATTTAATCAAATAATTCACTCTGTAAGGAATGTAAGGAAGTTTCCAAAAATATATTCTTGCACCAAGCCTGCATTATCCAAGTAAACCTGAAAATAGCTTTCCCTGAGAAGCTYATTTCCTGCCTAAGAATTCAATGGGTGCTCTTCTTTTACTGTATTATTGTATATCTTCTGCCAATGTATCTGCTCTTTTTGGTGCGTGCCAAAGATGCTTTTTCTTGCTTTTTCTTCTCAGATTTTTTTTTTTAATCTCCAACTGAAATGAACAGTCATTTCACCTTTTATTTTCCCCTTAGTGCAATTATATAAACTAGTCACCAACCAGGCACCAGGCTGAGAGATTACAATCCTCAGCACTCCAAACCCATTTCTGCCTTCTTGGCCTCACTTCTATAGTTCAGTTTTCTCTAAGCAAGATCATTGCATAGATTCCAGTTAGGGACAATTAGCAACTTGAACAGTACAATCAAGGAGGACCATTAATTCTTGCAAAGAACGTGTAATTTGGGGTGGATAAAGGAAGAAAAGGATAATAACCCTGTCATTTAGAGCTGCCATCAACTAAGCAGTTCTTGTTTCTGTGCACTTTATACATGTTAATGAACTTATTTCAGAACACACAATGATACCAATGGAATTATTATTCCATTTTATAAGTAGAAAGCTGAACAAAAACACACTGACTTCCTGACTTCCCTTTGCAGAACATCTATTATCACTTCTTTTGACTCTAGTTGCAGCTCTGATTATAATCCAGATGTTTCAAGTTGAGTTACCAGATTGTCATATCTTTAATAAGTGTAGTTTAAACGACGTACTCAGTATCACACACAATCACCACAGCACAGAAGTACAGGGTATATCTTTACAATTATCTCCTTTCCTTCATTTCCCTAGGCTGCTTGCTGCATGTTTCAATTTACAAACGAAGGTAAGGGTCCTGACAACTACAGTCTTATAAACTAYGCAGTCCTAAATTCATCCAGAGCAGACAACAAAATGACTCAGCAGAGGAAGTAGCATGTCAATGAATAATCACAGTTTCTATTACACCGCATGTACAGAAGAAAATCAGATTAGAGTTGTCAATCTTAATCCTCAGATTTCATAAATTTTCCACGCTCAGTTTTACAGCCTTAATGTTGTTTTAAAGCAATTTGCACTCTCCTTGTAATTTTTTGGTGCTTATCTGCTTGGTTTTGTACTTTCAGCAGAATAAAATTATGAAACAAAATGCAACCAAATTTCCATGATGCAATGTCCATGATACAGACACTAACATTGGCTCTGAGCAGCCTCTGCAACTACTACACAGACCTTTGCTCTGTACATAACAGAGTATCTGGCAGAAGTAGCAGGTTGCTGCCTTCTACATGAACCTCCCAGTAAAGTGTAGCACATCTTTTAGCTTTGCAGTAACAACATTTGCAAAGTAGAAATACGTTAGGTTTGGGAGTCCTGCACTCTATTCTAGCCCCGGCATGGATCTTCTGTCACACTTACAGGCAGGTTCTTCAGCCTCCTGTCTCACCCTAATATTACCTTTTCTGCACACTAGTGTCCAGGCTCACCCAAAACATTCTAATATTTTCAATAATGTCAAAAGCCCCTGGCTGAGGCATAGAAAATACTAAACTATTTAGGCTGAAAAAGYACTGTCTTAAGCAATTCATTGCTAGATGTGCCTCCTCTACACTATGTTTAAGGATAAACTCCTAAAACAGCTTTTAATTTGCCATAGGTTTCTAATTACTTTTCAGAATAAAGTATGGAATTTTATGAATATAGGCAAACACTACAGTCTAGGTGCAACTTYTCAAGGATAAGCTCCAAGCCTAGATTTCCCCTAACATTACAGTTTCCCAGTTGAACCTACCTTCATTCAATAAAATCTATACTGGTCTGCAGAAAACTAAAAAAAAAATCATAGCTCTGTTCCTTGGTCTCCACYGAGGAACACAGTATATTCAGGCTCACTGAAGAGCTTAGGAATCAGAAGGTAATTTTCATAAGAAGCCTTCCACAGTGCTTGCAGTAGCATAGTTACATTTACAATAGCTGCAAATAGCTAGATGATGTATTTTAAATTCAGCACTCAGTATGTCTGCACTGATGGCATGCAYAAATACTGCAGGGAGAAGATGCAGGCTGCTTTTTGAAAAGARGCAATGAAATTTCAGTTCCTTCATTCTTTTCTACAGAAGAATATACTGGAATAAGTATACTGAACAGCACCTAGTGTTTCTGTTCTGTGAAATGTGCAAGTGTGCAAAAAAAAAAAAAAAAAGAGAGAAAACAAAACACCTGCTTCAGGCATCCTCATGGCTAAGCCATGTCAATACTGACACCACACCTAGCACTATCTATTTCTATCTGCACTTTACATTATGATGTCTCTGACTTTATTTCTCAGCCTCTTCCAGATAGCAAGAACTGCAAAACAAAAATAATAAATTTTTAAAAAGCTTCCCTTCTGGTACAATCTGAGAACTACATATAAAGGTTACAGTGCACATGCTGCACTGAAGGAGCAAAAGGGTTCTAGGGGTGCCATCCCAAGCAGCTGCAGCAACCTCACAAACTCACTCAATGCCTACCAGGTATCATTCCTCTTAAAATGTATTACTGAAGTCAGTGAAAAAACATTCAGTAAGTGACATTGATCATTATATGAAGCTGTCAAAATAAATGAAAATATTTACTCGCAAGGAACACAAATATTGGAAAGAACTAGAAGTATCAAAATTGCATCTCTGTAAAGCTTTAATATCATTATTTTTGTGTTTATGTCTAAAAGTGGCAAGACATTTACACTTACAGAAAAGTCTAGGAGTATCTTGAAAAAGTCTGAACAAATATGTGCAAAAATAGGGGCAAAATTACTTTGTGGGGAGAAAAACACTAACCTAAGTTTTGACCCAAAGTAGGCAAAGTCCAAGAAGTTTTATTTGGGTTTAAARCTTTATAAAATCCTGGTTTATCTGTATTCATCTAAAGTGATTTAAATAGATGGCCAGCAAATCTACAAGCATAAAGTTTTTCCACTGATAAAGAAACAAAGTTGGGAGTTGAGCTGGCTGACCCTTTCCAGTCCCTCAACTCAGTATAGGGGTAACATCAGCAAAGGGAGAGTCACTGCCAAGCCCACAGAGGCACAGAAATTATCATTAAAAATCAGCCACTAACATCCATCTAATCYGCTCTCATGCTGCACACAACATAAAATGCTAGATGTGTGGCAAGAAGCATGCAAACAAAAGTTAGGAAATATCAAACTGCAAGYAGCCTCTGAAAATGGAATGGCCTCTGGTGTATGCATCGTATTACGGTTCCTAATGGCATGATCCTGTACGACTTTTCCACAAATGCTGCCTCATGGTATTTAGAGGATAAAGGGGCTCACTTCAGGAACAGCTGCTCAGTGTCGTGTTTTCTCCTTATTCTTCAGTTTGCAGCCTCATGCTTTATTCAATAGCATCAATTCTTCAAAGCTCTGAAGAGAATTATTACTTTCCTCACAGGCTTTTCTTTTGCTATCATCAATCACAGCGTTTCACAAAATACAACAAATACTAATGGCTTTATTGTCTCAACCCCCCAAAGGAGTAGCATTAGCCCCATTTTCCAATGCAGAGCTGAGGCACATAGTTTACACTGAAAAGTTTTCATTAACCTAAGGTGCCCAACTTAAGGTGAAAATGATCTGTTTTTYCCCTGCAATTTCCCTGGAAACTCTTTGATTTTTTTTCTCCAAATTTGAAGCTTGAAATTTCATCTTCAAAGTTCCTCTGTTCTGCAACCTCCCTACTACTCAATCCTGACATATCCTTTGAAATTCTATCATTAGCACCGCAACAGCAACTAGTGCGACTTCATATTTAAGAGATGTCATTAAATATTTCTGGTGTCATAATTCTTGCATTTTCTAAAGTTTAGGATGCTGCAATTTTAATAAAAATATTTCATTATGGTATATTTTTATTAATCACATTACTTTTACCACATTATTAAAAAACAAATTTACAAAATGGTTACGGTATGTGGCATACACAGCACAGACGTCCACCTGAAATACATGTGCAGGAAACTTTTAAAATCACTTATTAGACATCTACCATTTAAATTAACAGAAAATCAATAGCAGAGTAGGCAGTCAGAACTAGCATAGGTGACTCTTATGCTTTTAAACAGTGGATTTCCTAGACAGTTGCTGACAGCAGCTACCTATCCAAGCCTCCTTCACTCTCATTTCCTCCCCAGATCTTTATCGCTATCCCATATCTCTCATCTAACAAACCCAGCTTCTCAATCCAGTCTACCTTATCACCCAAAATTATCATTTCTTTCTGCTTCAAAGATTTTTTCTCAAACCTAAAAAGCTGAGGCTGTTTTATCTTTTTTCTTTCTCAGCTTCTTTCTTCCTATGTCATCCAGCATTCAATATCTTTCCAGAAACTTAGCACATCTCCAGCCCCTCATAATTATTTTTTGCATTTCTTGGCCACAGACTTTCCCCTCTCTGGATCTTTGTCCAGCAGCTCAGTTTTTCCCCCTTCACTCCAGCTGCTTTGTAGATCCCTCTTCTCGCCTTTCATTCCCAGTCCCACTCCACCGATTCCTCTTTCAACCCCCTCACCAAAACAGTAAGGCTTTTTCTTCCCTAAATTTCTAATTCAGTCCTAACCAGCAGGTGCCCACTCCTCCTTTGTCACCAGCTTCGTGTCACAGATGACTACTGCTTGCCTCCCTCCGACTGCCAAGCTCTTCAGCCAGTCAGTCAAGTCCCACTCGGTTTCCCTCCTCCCCACTTCAGGTCCAGGCTCAGTCTTTGTTACAGTCTATTCCCATCCCTTCTTCATCACCGGCCCTTTGTTCCTTCTACCTTCTACCTTCTACCAGCTTCCTCCTCCGCATGTCTTAAGTGCCAGCACATCACCAACAGCACATAAAACATTGAATTCTCAGTTGTCAATACTTTCTCCCCGCCTTGAGCAACTCGTTACAAGGCATATCTGCTTTCACCACGCTTGGGGATATTTAATTATTCACTGTGGGGGAAGTTTAAACAGTTCATTAGCACACAGGAGCTGCAAGAGGTCTGGCATGCACAGAATGGGTAAAGTCATCAGATATTTAGCTGCTAAAATAAAATCAAGAAATCCATCCTGGTCACATTCCAACTGCAATGTTTCAGAGACATGTTTCTCTGGTAATTTTAGGCAAGAGGGTTTTTTTCTTAAATGAAGTACATCTCTGATATGATGACCACCTCCTCTAGTTTCACGTGCTTGTTGTGAAGTGTGGCACACTCCACATTTCCGAGAAAGTGAGATTTTTTTTTTATTCATAGTGTTCATGCTCAGAGTCAGTTGACCTCTTCTGGACAAACTAAAAAAATCTCAGATTGATACAAAAAAGAAAAAAATGAAATAGATGCTACTATTTCTATTAAGTAATTTTTGACATTATAAGCATTGGAAGCAGGATCTTATAAAGTAGAGCAGCTTGACAACCTTAATTATCAGGAAGATCTACCAGCCTCCACAATAACATTCAATTGTAYAAAGACTCCATGGGAACTGCATTACCATCAGTGTAAAGAGCAGCTCAACACTGCCTTTGCTCCACTAATTTCAGGTTTGTTTATGCAGGTTCAAATGATTTTTTTTTTATTTTTTAACCGAAAAGAAGTGATGGAAATGTGAACTCACATAGAACAATGCAAAGCCCAACTATTGACTTTCATACTGCTACAATTAAAATATAAGAGGGGAAAAAGCACACAGTTCTGTCCCCTGAGTCCTACTGCAGCAAAACAAGCCTTATTTGTGAGAATGAGCTGTCCCAAGTCTCTGATAAAAATAAATAAATAAATAAAAGCAAATTTAACCTGAGAATGGAGAATAAACAATGTATTGTTGCAAGAGAATCTAGACCTTTCTCATGTTCATAAATATCTGACCACTTGTCCAAGATAGATGACAAATTTAAGCTGCACCTTTCTTCTCATTTAGAGAATGTTATTTTTGAAATGGAATCCTGTCATCAGTTAATCGTGATAAAAAACTTCACAAAAAAAACTTTAATTTCAAAGAAAATAAGAGTATTTGTTTCCCATATTAAAAAAAAAGTCCCCTTAAGTAAGAGAGAGGCAAACCTCAAAGCTTGTTCGCAGCTTTGCATAATGCAGCTACAGATCAGCATTACAGGCAGGATAGTAACTATATATATCTCTCTCAGTACAGAAATTGTTGCATTATACTGAAATCTCTGCATTGCAGACTGAAAGTTTAAAAACAATTTTTTTCCCTTTCCTAACTTCTCAACCTCAATATCATTGACCTCATTGCAACTAATTTTAATTTTTATCTTGATCATTCTTTTTGCACTTCATTTTCATGTCTAAGAATTTTTTTTTGACTGATGTTTAAAAGGCTAAGAACTATTGTTATCCAGAGAGTTTTTGAATTTGAAAGAAATTAGAATTAATTAAATTTCTAAACTATTTAAAACTGGTGATTCTGAAATTTACTATGGGATGTAGTTAACAACATATATTAGACATACCTAAGTGCAGCAGCACATTCTAAAAATGTACGAAAGGGGGAAAACACGCTGGATAAATTGCATCTGTTCAAAAACCTGCATTGCCTCAAGAAAAGAAGCAGAGGAACTCTGGGCTGAACTTGAACAGTAGCAATATTTATAGCAGAACATCTTTTTGCTCTATGCTAATAGGGATCAGCAGAGCCAAGTTTCCTCTCTAAAGGATCTGGCAACATTGCAACTAGTACATTATATAATGCCACAAGCTTTTAGTGTAAGTGCTTTTCCTCAGAAATGCTATAGTGGAAAATAAGCATCTAAAATCCCATTGTATAAGTAGGGATAACGAGAGTCAGAGCAACAAAAAGCCTTGCCCAGGGACACTACTGCCCAGTCAACAAACAGCCAAAATCCACATCTCTGGTCTTTTATTTTCCCACTAATCTTCCTACTGGTTTAGCACTTGTTCAATGGAATCAAAAAAAAGCTGTTCAGGGCAAAAAGATAGACTTGGTCTCTTAAAAACCTCAAGTTCCTTGACTGATTTAATAATCTACTTGGTCTCACTGTCAAAGTGGATTCATTCAAATAACTTTGCCTCTCCACAGTCCTAACTACTGTAGAAAGTTATCAGTTGCTGCATTCCTTTAAGTGCAGAAGATAGGACCTATAAGATGTATAAGATGTCCTCTACATGAAAACTTTGCTATTCTAAGAAACTGCTCTTTCATATATTACGTATTCATATATGTATTATGGCATTTCTACTGGACACTGAAGAAAATAAAAAGTTGATGTATATGTTTTTGTCAAGGAAAAATGTATACACTTTTACAATACCTGGTTTATTTACAGTTTTGAGACAGGTAAGTGTGGCTGTATAGGGATAGGTGATTATTTCTGAACTAGATAGCTCACAAAGAATCCAAAATACTAACTTATTGACTCTTACCTGTTCCATTAAAATAATATTGGTGAAGCAAGGTTTGAAGGAAACAGCATTGGAGCATTTGATATAGACGGGGGGGAAAAAGGGGAGTTTAGAAATGGAGAGACAGCTTTTATGAAAAATACTCACCCATTGGTAACCGGCTCTTTGAATTTTCATGTAATATAGTCAAATATTATTGCTTTACTTACAGTGCTAATATAAATTTGGAGTAGGTAGCAGAAATACAAATATTTTTATGATTATGAAGCCATGTAGTTCATTAGCTCATAATTTAGGCTGGAATCATATCCATTTATAAAAATGCAGGGGTGAACACTTCTTTAATTTGTTCAGGTYTTATTATCAAACCACATCTGAATAACTGAAATAGATTTAATAACTATTCATGAAAATGCAACTCTTAACCATTTCATGACTAAAATACAGAGATTAAAACATCAAATGATATATCTGAGTTGCTTTTCTCTACAGTGAAAATATGTTTGTGTATATTGATATTTTGCATAGAAGACAGTATATGCATTAACACCATGGGAGCTGTGCAAATTTAACGTGTTGAATAAAATCACCCTCTGCAGTCTGCATCATGTGTCTTTGTGCAAAAATGTGCATATGACAGCAAACGTACATATGATAGAAAAGAATTAACAGTTGAGGCACAAAGTCTACTTAATATAAAATAGCCCTGATTTACTAACTAGAGTGGCAAAAGGTGACATCTTAGACACACAGAGAGAGTTTGGAGCAAAATTCATTTGTATTTAATAAAACCTTTTCATTAATAACTTCTTCATTAGTTTTGTCTCAATAAGGTTACTTTCTCAGTAAGTTTAAAATTCTCTAATAGTAGTTATTAAAAATCATTTTAAAATGTTAAGAATGTCTGCTTGGAAAAATGAGAATATAATTATTACAATGAGGTAACTTTTAATTAGAAATTCCATAACTCATTCAGTGAGCTTTTTTTTATTTGTTTTGAAAAGTGAGAATGTTTTCAATTCTATTAAAAAGATAAATCATTATTTTTAAGTGATTTTATTTAATTCCTCATTTCTTTTTCTAAACACTGTAAAAATTGTTTCTGAAATAACATTTCATAACATAAGGAAAAACTCAAGTAAAGAATATCAAACAAACTTTAATATTACATGCAGAACTGAGACAGCTGTTTTGAGTAAAGCTAAAAGTACTTCCCCTTAAAAGACTATGGTTTTAGTTGTAGCTATATTTGCCAAACCGTTGATGATTTTTACAGAAGTTTCCAGCAGTGCTGTTAACCTTAGAAACTGATAGAGACTCTAAACATCTCAACTTGGACAGATTCTTCTTTTCTGTATTTTCTTCTTCTTTTTGTTTAGTAATTTTTCCATTTCTACTCTACTATTGCCATGAATGCCAATGAGATCAGTCACATCTGTCTCACACTTTCCAGACCTACAGCATCTTAGTTTGCAAACAGCACCAAGCACCAGTTTAAACACCAGTTGAAYCTATACTTTTGTGGAGTTGGAAATGTAAACCAGATTTTGTGTAACAGCTTTATTAACTGTTTTTCTGTAGAAGCAGCAGTGTACAGTTTCTTACAGAACTTACCAAGTATCTTTCCGAAGAGACACTGACTAAAATAAGATCATCTCCTACACGCACTTTTTCTCCTTCTGATCGTTGCTTGGAAGCTGGATGGATGGTCCACCAGCACGCCTCACCTATATCATTATGGATTAACGACAGAGAAAGAAATCAGAAAGAGAATGCCTGAGATTATTGCCATCTTTTTCATATTTATCTCAATCCTAAAGTCTTCGCCCAGCTTTCACTTCGGTAAACCAAGTGTGTACGTGTTTTTTGTGACTGATATCATTACTGCAATGTCTCCTAAGAAACCTAGTTGAAAACAACTTTCATACAGAAAATAAAACCACCTCTTCTGCACCGCAGTCATGAGTTGGGCAAGGAAGAGGATCTCCATGATCTTTAGGAAACCTGCTCCAGGCTGTGCTTGCTAAAGAACTTCCCAGAGCCTGGAGAGATGCTGACAGGGAGTGGAAAGCATTCTACTGAGAACTAGGACAAAGATGTGGAGAAACCCCTCACTAAGAAAACTGAAAAAAAGCATCTAAAATAATGCTTAAAATAATATTTTAACGATTGCCTATGTTCAAATTCCATTATGTTCTTCCACTTTTACTGACAGTTAGTGTCCCTAATTCCTTAGAATATTTATAAGCATTAAATTCATAACTTCTGTTCCCATGATAAACCTTCCAATTCCAGACATACTTCTTGCAGGAGAAGCATGCTTTCTGGAAAAAAAAAATTGATCTTGGAACTGCTCAATTGTTGCTATTATTATTGTTTTTACACCTAATTAGAAAAAGTTTTCAAACAAACAAACACAAAAAATCCACTAAAAAACTAATTATTTCTAACAGTTCCACCAGACTGATGGTATTGCAAGAAGTCAGTTAAAAATACACTATATCCAAATCACTAACAGTTCTAAAATATGAATAGAATCTTTATTTAAAAATCTCTCCAGAAACCTTCCACAGCAATGATAACTTGGAAATATTCTATTATTTATATTTAATATCATAAATTTACGATTATATAATGAATACATATTTTAATATTTCACAAGAAAATCTACAGAATCTATCCAGAAAAAGTAAACATGATAATGAATATGTAAAACACAGCCAAATAATATCACCATAGAAATATTAACTTTTGATTCTTCAGCCCTTAAGAATAGCTTTTATTTTTAAAGGGATTTATAGCCCTCTATTCCCATTTTCAAAATTATATTCTTCCTTATAATAGTCTTAACCTGGCATTTACCTGTTGTATCCTCTTGCAATCCTACATCAAATGCCAGCTTGTCCATTGAAGACCGAGATGTAGAGAGGCAACACAGATACTACCAAAAGAAAAAAAAAAAAAAAAACATGTATCACTAGTTCTGCTCCTGTCTGATGATCAGCTGGAATATAAAAAGCCATCAATTTGCAAATATAAGATTAAAAGTGATTCTTAAATTATCACCACTAATTACTCCCAAGAACATAAATGCCCACAAAACTGAACAGCACTCAAGGTGCATTGCTTAACAGTSCTCTCTTGACCAAGAGAGATGTTCTAAAATAAGCTCTCCATTTCTATCCGTATTATCTTTCTACCAAGATGAGGATAGCAACAGCGTACATAAGGGAATTGGCTGCAATGAAGTTCAGTTCCTTCAATCTTTAATTGTAGTTCAGCAGTTCTTACTATACAGTTGAGCAGTGAATAATTCATCAGGGAATTGAAAAGAGTAAGGCTGCTGCCCAAAGTGTGCACAAGGAGGAATCTTCTTTTCCAGTCAACCTCTAACATATGTTCAGGTTGCCAGCCAGATGCCAGCTGTGGATTCAGTCATAGCTTATCCAATATGCAATATCCACAGGAAAACAAATGAGAGATCACCAACTCAGCACAGAGTGACAGAGAACAGATATTAATCACTTCTCAGCAGTATTGGGAAAGACTTAAGTTTCACCACCTACCCAGAAATGACCAGCTTGGTTTCCTATTTCCAGGCATTTGCCCTTCACAAAGATTTCAGTGAGCTGAGAGGTTGGAAAGCCTCTCTGCTGTGAATAATTCTCAAAATGTTAGTAAATACAATAGTCTGGGTGATCTCTAGTAGTTTTCATACACTAAAGGTAGAAACTATCACTGCTGTCAGCTCCTGTTACATACCATGCCGCTGTAGGAATGGCGCAACAGGATCGCGTGCCCATAGAGCAGTGTTCGATGACCACCACCTTGTGCAGACTGAAAAAACAAAGAGAAGCAATACACTAATATTTTGGAATAAAATCAGACTCTTCTACCAAAAAAAAAAAAAAAAAAAAAAAAAAAAAAAAAAAAAAAAAAAAAACAAAAAAAAAAAAA
Source organism: Rhea americana (assembly GCF_003343005.1). NCBI lineage: Eukaryota > Metazoa > Chordata > Aves > Rheiformes > Rheidae > Rhea > Rhea americana. The sequence goes on from NW_028185450.1 coordinate 2,242,127, forward strand.
AAAAAAAAAAAAAAAAAAAAAAGGAAAGAAAGAAAAAATCCACAAAAAGTCAATTTCTGAACAATCCATATCTCCCCTGTGACAGGGAAGTCTGTTCCTTGATAAAATGCAGTGGAGGGATTAGTTCAAGTAGGCAGTTTTATGAATGTGTTCTCTTTAGCTTTGATTGCCCCTGAATATGTTGAGCTTTTAATCAGCATATATTAATTCTTTGGGACAGATCTTAGGTAGAATTTGGACAAGCAAATCTAGAATCTACTGTTTTTTTTTCTATTAGAAAACCTTGATTACATTGACGGGGGAATATGCTGCACTTTGTAGTCAGTCATAAGGTTGGTATACTATTTTTTATATATATATATATATATATATATATTTATATATTTTTATATATATATACACACACACACATATATATATGTATATATATGTAAACACACACTGTAGAGGCTTGAATCTTATTCCCTTGAGCTGAAAGCTGATGGCGTATAGAGAAGAGCAGATCTGACACATGTTACACTACCCTCTGCACCCTCATGCGTTCTTGAACCCTTCCATATTGCCCCATTCTCCCACCCAAAGGACATACTTCAGCACACGCACCTTATGCAGAGGGAGCTTCTAGAGAATTGTCTCTGGTCTTGAATATGGTTGAAATATCATTCATATTTTGCTGGTAAAACAATCTCCAGAGTGCTTGTCCCGCAGTGTTTAGATACTAATAGACGGATATCGGCCAGGCCAGGCAAATGCTCAAATATACCCAAGTGAGTTCATGTATCAGTTCTAACAAATCATGAGCAGATACTTCAGATAACTTGGTACCTTTGATACCCGTTTCAGCTAAATCACCAGGGTCTGGGGAAGTCTGAAAACTCATAAATCATGCCCAAAGCATTTCTAATAGAAAAAATAGCAAATGTTCCTCTTGAAAAATGCAGCACAAATCCTGACCGAAACAGAATTAAAGCAATAAAAATTCACTTGTATCAGAAAAACACTGCAACTGATTTTTCACAATACTGACATTATGGTTTCTGCTTATATATAATCAGTTTATCCATTTCCAACAAGAATAAATAATTTTGTTAAAGCAYTAGGAACCATTTAACATCTGCTACAGATTTATGGACCCCTTAGATCGGCTGCAGCGGACTGACACTGCTCAGGAGCAGAGATGGGCAAAGACTTTTTCAAGAGCACAAGTCTACATCTTCTCTGATAGACCACCTCCCATAATGTTATGCACATAACAGTCTTCAAGTATCACCCATAAATAATATTTTAAAATGTGACAACTTTGTAAGAAGCAGTATTATTCTCTCATAAGACCCCAAATTTAATTTCTCACATAGAGCATTTATTGCTCTTCTTTTATCATAGTACACTGACCTTCTATTTGGCTGCAGCATCAGATTCATTACAGAACAAATCGGCAGAAATCATAGTCTGATATCACCCTGGCAGTTTCATTTCAGGGTTGAAGATCCATTTCACTGAATGGCCACGGTGACAACACACAATTTCCCCTCCGCATTTACTAGTTGTCCTTCTTTAACCTTTTTCCATTAGCGTAATATTTGTTCATCTTTGAGTTACTTGGTCAAGAAGAAAAAAAATAAGGTGCTAGTGGTGAAAGTGAAGAGTTCAAATAATAGTAACTTTAGCACTTGTAAGGAAGACCCACGAATTACTGCTTTTATCTTTACCGAGGAGAGAAGTGAGCATCCTGATGGACTCAAAGGGTACTTTGACTTTCAGCAAAATACCAGCGTGTAGGCAGGGAGGCACATTCACTAATCTGTCTGGAAGCCTGAATGACATAAATTTCTTCATYGCAGACACATCGCCTTGACAATAAGACATCAAAATTTACCTCTGCACCCCCACTAGCAGCACCTGCTCCACAGGCACGAGGAAGGAAGGACGGGCAACATCAGGCCCCTTCGCGACGAGCGCGGGCGCCGAATGTCTCCTGATCSTCACACAGAGAAACGGGAAAAACCTGCTACGCTGATAGCAGCATTACAGCTTCGCCCAGAAGCTTGAAAAGCAGAAGTCACTATTGCTCAGCCTATAAAGCCATTAAAGTGGGATGGAAGTTTGAAACGTGGCTTTCAGGAACATTTTTGTTGCAGTTACGATGTACTACTAGCTATCAGTCTAGCATTTGGTGTACAGATCTGGGTGCCTGTTATATGGAAGATGCGAGGAACACTGTAATCAAAATCAAAGCCAAATAAACACATAGCCGGGTCGCCTTGCCTTTGTTTCGGCCAGACCAATTTACCTGCCTAACACTGATTTTCTTAAATATCCATTTGTAGCTGAGCAGCAGAAAGGTTAGCTCCAAAAATTTTCCTTTTTTTTTTTTTTTTTGTGTGTGTGAAAAATGTGCAAGAATGGTTTTTTAGATATACTTCCTCAGAGGATTAAAATAATTCTTTCTAATCAAAATTATTTTTCCCATTAAAAGCAGGCAAGAAATTTTTCTGTTTCTGTTTCTTAGTGGAAAAGCAAAAAGTTACTTTGCAAAAAGCATTTTGAGCATCTTCTACATAAGGTTTCTGAGAGGCATTTTTAATCAAGTCATTCACATGGAGGTGAAAAGTGAAAAGATGATAAAACGCAAAAAATGAAGAGAGAATAGACTGGAAGAGAAAGCTGATACTATGAAACYGCCTTCTGTTTTTCAGCCTACCTTCTAAAGCATGCACATAACTATAAGCCAATTTCCTATTTTGAAAGTCCATTTGGTAACTATTTAATATTAAATATTTATTTTTGTACTAGAAAGTGTGTAGGAAGTAGCTATTGGGCTACAATTATCTGTTGGAAGCGATTTCATGTGAAAGAGCCTTTGGTTTTCAAAATAATCCATTCCAACTTGTAAT
>NW_028185450.1:2245295-2328848 GCF_003343005.1 Rhea americana
ATTTTTAAGCTTCTTTTTTTTTCCTATTTTCTGCTCCTTAATTCAATCCATAATGCCCACAGATTTCTGCACAAATATACGAATAACATGGTAACATAAGAGAGTCTATAACAACCACATTAGGTATCATGAGTCTGACTTGCTCTATCTTTTTTAGTTTCCAATTTTCAGAGCTATTTCTAAATCAGATAATACAATCCCTGAATAAAGTCAGGATGGAAGAAGACACACTGTTGTYCAAAAAATTCATCCACTGAAGTTCTACAGGCTATGCCATGGAGCAGCATCAATAATATGAGCACAATACTCCTCTTCTAATTTTATAATCCATGAATTTCAGTTTTAGAATGAGATTTGAAAAGCTTTCAGAACTGGCTTACACWATAGTCAATAAATTGAGAGTCAAAGCAGGATTGGGTCATTTCACATTGCTTGTGAAAAATTCATATAAATTGCCCATTTCTAGTCTAATATTTCTGCATTTCAAATATAAAATTAATTTGCAGTCATCTCATTACCAAAAAGCCATTGCCAAAATAAAAGCTATTTAGAATACAACAGCAAACAATTACGAAGCTGAAGAAATTAGCATTCAAAACATATAAATGGTTTTCGAGTTCACTGCATTGCTAGAACAGGCAATAAGAACGGACTACTAATATCTGAGCTGCTTAATTTGATGTAAAGCATGTTATCTTGAAATAAAGAAGRGAAAGAAATTAAAACTGGGAAATATTTCTTTTGCCTGCTTTTTATTATTACTTAATGTATCACTGAAATAGGCTTAGAATGCCAAGAAGAACTTAAAAATTACCACAGACAAATGATCTAGTAAAATGGGAAAATGATGCAAGCATCATCATAAGAAACATTTACAAAAAAATCAGTATATTTTACTGTGGATACCAGTCCTGTAGTAAGAATGCATTATGGCCCAAAAAACCTTTTTTATCTGTATAGCTTTGAATATGCCCAGACATATGGACAGACATGCAATCAGTTGASAAATTGGAATCGGTATTTCAGTGAAGCTAATTCACATGGCCGAGCTTGCATCACTGTACCTGTCGCTCCAGTGCTACACTTGTAGTCTGACAAGAGGAGCTACTGGAAATTAAGCTTGGAGACACTGAGCAAGTGCTTTGGGGCATTTATGCTGCTGGCAATCCCACTGCCATGAGAATTTTAAGAGAATAGTGAATACTCTGTGACACCTAAGCAGATTTGGGGTCAAATGCCCACTACTTTTCCATGCTTTTCAAGAGAATAGCTTTAATTCTGCTAGAGAAAAAATTCCTTRGGCCAGTAAGTACACCTCTGCAAGCAAATGCCTGCATTGCCTCCCCAACTTTTCTTCATTTGCCTATGCATTCCCCATACAAGTAAAAAAGGAAAAAAAAACAAAAACCAAAAAACTATCTGCTTCAGGAATGTACCAGTGAAAGACAAATATGTGAAAGCGTGTAGTCAAATAGCTTAGTTATTCCAATATTTTGTGCACGTAGAGATGCAGTTCTAGTAACTTTGTCCCCACTCAGAACTGTAATGCTTGAGAAATCCTGACTGCAATTGCATTTAGCATGAGGCTAGCCAGGCAAGTCTAGTCACCTGTGAAAGCAATTAAAACCTACCACTAGTACTGAAAGCATCATAGCAAAACAAGAGCTGAAGCTCATTCTCTGGAAAATCACACAAGATAGCAGAGTGAGCTTTTAAGAAGAATGTAATAGCTTTTCCTGCTGGMAAGATGTCATTTCATGATGGCTGTGTAACAGCAAAATGGAATTAGTGGCACTTGTCATATGSAAAATGAAAGTGCAAAGACCAACTTACACAAAAAATAGTTTTGATGGGAATTAAAAACCAACTGAAATAATAAATTATATGACACCAATAKAAAAGCCTTCAACTATATAATCCATACAATTAACAGTAAAGCTTAGACTCCAACAACCTAATCACAGCTAGTTTGAGCCTAACATTTCCTCTATACCCTAAACCAAGCCCAAGGAAACACTAGACAGAGGGGTCTAGATGGAATTTGACTTCCCTCTCCCCTAAATATTGCTCTACATGACTTTCTAAAAAACTGCAAACACTAGGTTACACTTTTCATGTCTCTGAAAATTCAGTGCATATGAGAGCAGTTAACTTCTACTTAACTTCTTTAAGTAGTTGTGTGTTCCTTATTATTTACCATTTCCATCCTTATTGCCTTCAGAAATACTTTCCAAAGCAAATTCTACAAGATGAAGATACAATCTTAAATAAGATGTTTTAATGGCTACTTCATGGGTACAGTAGATTAAAAACAATGTTCTTCTACAAGCCCTGGCTCTTCTACAAGCCCACAGTGAGAAACATGTGCTTTGCTTACATATAACTCTTTAGAGTATCATGGGTTTAAGCCAGTTACACACTGCTATTTAGTAATCTACAAGACAGAAGAGTACTGAAAGCATTGGGAATGTATTTAGATTTCTAAAGCTTTCAAGTGCCCATGTTTGAATGAATTCTTAGGAGCCTGTCTGGAAACTGTATCTTTATCATCTGTGACTGGGGCAGGTAGGCTGAGTAGGCTGGACTGTTCTAGCACAGAAACAGAAAACAAATTTTGAAGATATTAATTCTACAGACCATAAATATTGTAAGAACGCAGGAAGATTACAGTATTATGACTGGAATTGTTTCCAGTTAGTACTGTGACCTTTCTTGAACAACAGCTGAGAAGAGCCAGGCCAAAAGCCTCATTTCTTTTTTTTTTTTTTTTTTTTTTAAAAGTAATTCTAAAGCAAAGATAGACAATACAGCCATCCCGTGATACTTCTCAAACTTTTTGACAAACATTTCTTACCTGTGCAATTTGTGTCTAAGAAAATTAAAAAGATACAGATTGCAAGATATAACACAAAACATAAAAATCTTCCCAAGGCCTTTCTAATTAAATAAACTCCCCCCCGTGCAAATTCCTAATTGTTTTTGTTACTAAGACCTATAGAAAAGAAACTGAGACTGTAAACAGATGGAATACAAAYTTCCAGGAAAGGTATCTGTGGATCCAAGTAGAACTTCATTTTCTACACAAAGAATTTATGTAGAACTGTAAAACAGCTATAACCTACCAAAAGACAAGTTACCTTCTTACAGTCTCAATATCACTGGGAGACATGTGGATGCTGCTGCATGCTTGACTGGATGTTGCATGCAGACTTGTCCAACGAAGGCTCCTTCAGCTGAATAGCAAGGAGTATTTGGCACCAGTACTGACTTTTTCTGCACTGATAAAGACTTTGCAAAGTCAAATGGCAAGAGTCCAGGGCAACCTGCAGCCTCAAGTCAGCAGCAGATACCCCTGTGCAAAGGGACAGTGCCTAAGCATGGATTTCACAGGAGGAAAGGAGTTGAGCGTGGAGTTCCCAAAATACCCAACAGAACAATGCTAGGAAGTTGCCGACATCCAAATAGTAAAGGAGGCAGGTATGGCCACATATCTCAGCCAAGTGTCCTCACTCAAGAGCAGGAAAATTCCAGGAATTAGCAGCAAAGTATCAGAAACTGAAGAGATTGAAAGGAACTGGGAGAACGGGAGAGAAGGATGGCTCATACTCTGAAAGTGTCACTCTGCGGATCCACACATACGTATTTAAATGATGCCCCAACCTTTTCTGTAGAGGACAGGATGCTTAAAATGATTAAATGGTTCTATAGTAATGGCAATGTAAAACCTATTAACTGCATTATTAATATGCAACTTTTTAATCTGTTCCAGCCCAATGATGATGGAGACCAGTATTTATCTAAAAAAAGCAATGGAAATGCAGTCCTACAATTTGACTAGAACTAGTCACTTGAACTGGAAAGCACCATAGATAAGTGTTCTCCAAGATCCCTCATTCCCCATGATAATATCAGTTTCTTTTTAATTTTTTTCACATCGAAGTCAGCTTCAGATGAATGATGAGAGCTTAGCTCTAACACTAGGCAACAGCCAGCTTGGAAACAAYGGTTAAGCTCCTTCACTTTTGACCCAGTACAGTCACTGACAGCTTCTAGATAGCTAACAGAATTTCCTGATGACTAAACATGAAGATTCAGATTATTTCACCAGAGGTACCTAAATAATCAATGGAAATAAAGAGGCATTTTGGACAGTAATTCAACCCACTTACAATCTGAGTCATTCTTTGATGACAGCCCCCCTTCTTTTGGTTACACAGGGAATTTAGGATAGCTGTGGTTTTAAATCAGGCATTTCAGTTTTGTTGGATGAACGCTGGCCAAATTGCCCAGAAAACCCGGAGCAGTGGTGAAACCAGAATGCGTAAAAAGAGGCCGAGTCACTGCAGAGCTTGTGAAGTTAGCTTGGAACAGTGCTAGGAGGCTTGAGTGCTGAGGAGACAAGATTAGTCAGGCAAACTAAGTAATTCACACTTGGAATAGCAATGTTAGGAAATTATGTCTCCAGCAGCATCAGAGAACTTGAAAATGCCACAAGCAGAAATGACTGCAAAGTCACAGAGTATGAGCCACAGAGCTTTATATCTTCTTCTTCCTTATAAAAATACCCATTTTAAAAAAAATCTTTACCAAAAAAAGAAAAATTATTTTCCAAACAAACAGCATCCAGGTGCTGCGGTCTTAAATATTTTATGAAAAATGAAAAAATCTAATGGGACCTTTCTGTGATTAACGTGCTCTTTGGCTGCCATTTTAGTGGCTGGCACCAAACCTATAGTGTCTCCTTCCTTAGAATTTAAAATGCAAAGTAAAYTGATTCACTGACATGCAGCATCATAGTAATATATTCCTTCACACTTCTCAAACCAAACAGAAACACTTAAATTCAAAACAGCCTAAAACAATTTCTCCCTTTGTTTCACTGTAGCCTATTCCATGTTACACTGGAACATCAAACTGGAAGAGGAACCCACTGAGGCATTACAGACGCTGTACAGCATTCTAGTCTTTACACTTCATTTTCTAATCACTATTTAGTCATGCTATTTATATTTATGGTACTCCATATAATATGGTTACTGTAAAATAAGTATAAAACTAAAACTATAGGTATTCCCTTTGGAGAGCTGTGTGATTGATGACTGYACTGATATCTCCTCTAAGATAATAATAGCCATTCAGACAAAAAGAAAAAAAAAGAAAAAAGTCTTTCATTGACATGAAGAGCCCTTAATCTCCCAGTAATGCCAAGTCAACAAAAAAGAGTTTAGTTAAACTTCAGTTTCCCAAAGGATGTTTTGCTTTAAACATTACAGTACAGTGTGAAATCACGCTTTATATAAAAATAATATTAAAATTTGAACCTGAATAAATCAACTGGCTAATAAAAATCAAGAGCATGTCTCATTCAGTTTAGAGCACAGAGGTATTTTACAACTTGTATTAAAAAGACTGAAATCCTTGGTAATGRTGACAAACATTTACACCAGTACGATGCTAAATGATCTTGAGTTTGACTATATCAGTCTGTGGGAGGGCAGCAAAAACAACTATATAATTAGAAGCACGTCAGACTGACCTCAYGATTAATATTTCCAAAACTACATTTATGTTTACTTCCTCAGTAATGAGAAGCAGTGAAAAGCAGATGCAGKAGTGAAAATAAATCCACAATAAATAAGAATATTGATCATCTGCTTCCAGCCATCTATGTAAAACAAACATTTATATTTATGGTTGAGGCAGTACTTCCATTATAAACTCCTATTTTCAAGCACTTACAGCAATTTGGAAAAAAAAATGTCCAAGAGGATAAAATTAATTGATTTTTCCCCTAGTGTAGAGATGATTTCTCTTCCTCCCCACTTCCCCCACTCCTCTTGTGAAAGAGACAGAAGAAAATAATAAAAATCCTCCTGATTGTTTTAGAGCTAAATAAGTGGAGGAGGAAGGCATTTTTCATGGGTTAAGGACTGTAGAGAAGCTTTTTCTGTTGCCATACGATACAAGGAATGTGAATCATCCTTGTCACTTGAGGAAGAAACTCACAGATAAAGACAGACAGCCAAGTGGGAGGAAGAGATGGATCAGCAGAGGAGTCATGCTGAGAAAGTTCTTCTGACATCATTAAACTCAGCCCTTAAAATAACACTGCTTATCTAGCCCAGAATTCCTCCCTCTTGAACAGTGACAATGAAGCAAGCAAGACTAAACCATAGAACAGCAAATTATTTGGGGACATAAAACAATCATTTTAGAAGATGAATTGGGAACAGAGACCAATAAATAAAAGCAAAATTAGAAAATGGATAATCAACACATCTTGGCCAAATCATAGCCAGCTATTCTAAATGTCAGTTCTGCAAAGTGCTTGGAGGTTCACCAACTGCTTTCTCATAGTCTTAAAAAAAAGGATGCTGAGAAGCAGAGTTTCTGCAGAGCCAGGAGCATGCTTACTGACCCGAGCCGGTGAAGTGCCCGTGTTACCCCACACAAAGGTTCCCCATTCACTCCTACTAAGTCACCCTACAATTATAACAGTGTTCTCACTACAGAAGAAACTGAGTGTTGTCTCCACTTTACAAAATGCCCAGATGTTTTATTGGAACATTCGTTATTTAAGCATTGTCTCAAGATTGCCTATGTACCAAATGGTGTTGCGTTCTCACCAAAGGGGTGAGGATTAATTGAGAATTTCAGTTTCAGGATGGCCCAGTGTAAAAACAGAAGTAACAAAAAATAAGGAGGCAATAAATGGAGAAAACAAAGTTTTAAAACTATAAAAGAATCCAATGTTATCTGTTAAAAATTCTTAAAATACATATGTTAGCAGTGGTTGAGGAAGCTTTCCGTTGCTTTAGAAAACCAATGAAGAATKGTCTTAAAATACTGCGATAGAGTTCTCTGCTACTGTTAAAAGTTCACTTTTTGGTTTTATGGAGTCCCTCTCTCCATAGACAAGGGTGCCTACTGTGGTCTTCCATGGTCTAAATAAAACTGTAACTTCAACCCAAGCCAAAGACACTGGTTTCTAAATCTCAATTTCTACAAAATTCAGAATGTGCAATTTAATGAAGGAAAGTTTRATGCTGATGTTAAAAATAAAGAAAAATAATAAATTAAGTGAAAGAGCAAGAATTCATACAAAGTATAATACTAAATGTTTAACTTGCTTACCTTCATCATAAATTTCTGTAGAGCCATGAGAGGGAGGGAAAAAGAGAAAATGTGAAATGAATATTTGCTTTCAGGTGCTTAAAAATGAGATTTGTTTTCCCTGTAAGAGTGAGTGGGATACAGMGAACTACAAACTACACTTAAAAGGAGCATTTATCATTGCAATTAGCAGATAATTATAGTATGCGCTAGAAAGCAAAACAGCTGCTCAGAACAATGCTTCATCATTTATTTATGCAATAATTTTCTCAGGTTTATTACTTTAAATAATATACCACATTAAATACTTACTATAATATAAAGGTAAGACACAGTATAGGTAAAACAGCTACCATGTCTGATCAGCTATAACAATTTGCTCTACAGATAGTTTATAAGTTCAATACAAGTTAAAGCCTTGTATTCAAAGTGCAATGCTACAGAGCAACACCAATACTGTAGTAAGTTCCCAYATGAAAATGCAAAAGAAATTAAGAAAATGGAAAATGAAACTAATATTTCATGCAGTGATTAAAAAAATTTCAGTRCCATGCGACTGGTATTAGAGAATTATGGAAATCTTAGGAAAGTTAGTTTTCAGAGAGCTCCTTAAAATCAAAAGGAGAGCTATATATTGTGTTACAAACAGTAAATTGAGGGGTTTTTTTTGTGAGAGTTCTATGGCCACCTGGCCACCTTTTGACCTCATCAGTTCTTGTTTTAATATCTCAAAATTTGAAGCTTAGAACTGAAGTTTGGCAACAAATCCCTGTCCCACCTCCTAACTGAAGAGCTTCCAAGTAAGACCAAGTGCTTTCACTTCATACGTGCTTTTAAAAGAGAAGCTATGAAGAAAATAGTATATGTTCTGAAAGACGTCTATCTTCTTCTAGATTTTAAAAAAAAGTTATGACCTAATGATATCAAAATGTCCAAAGAATTATCTCCTGGAAAGCCTTCTAGGTTTATTTGATAGTTAGATATTTGGAAATAAATTGAGCAGAACTGAACATTAGGCACCCTTGCCACCTCTCTTCCAAAAATGATTATTTAAATTATATGTATAGATTAGCAGTATGATCATTTTGGTATTATTATACATCATGTTTCTTATAACTTCAACAGTTTGTTTGCTTCTACTGGGTGGCTCCAGTAACTAACCAGAAGTCTTTGTGGAGCTGTCCACAGCAGTGTGGAAATTCATTAATATAGAAGCCAGCACATTACGTGATTAATTCAAATTAACGTAACCTTTCCCAGACTTGTCAACACTGGATTTCATTTGCCAATACATTGTTTATCAAGGAGAGTAAATTAATCRAAAACCTCAGCTTCTTCTAGCTGTCATTCACCTATAATTTTTATTCTACTCGAGAACTGTACAACCTCACTGCTTATTCATTTTACAAGTATATTAAACACCAGTCCTCCTGCAGAACCTTCTGGTTCTCTTTTATTTTAACAGCTGGTTTGCATAGTTAGCTAGCTTCAAATTAATGCGAGTACATTATCTTTTCCCCTGATTACTAAAATGACCCAGCAGCTTCTTATGCTGGATTTTTTGGGAAAATTAGATTTACCGATTGATTCTTCTCTATTGATACATTAAATGAACTGTAGCAGATGAGAGAGGGAGACAATTTTCATTTGTCTGTCATATTGTGTTCTTTGGAGTTCCTGCACAATTTTGAAGAAGATTATGTGTCCTTCCTAGAGACAGCAAGCGCCGTGGGCAGGCCCCTGAGGCTAGAAGCAGCAAGAGGGGACAGCAAGGGAAGGCAACGCTGCACATCCCTGGGCACCTGTCCTTCTATCTGCCTTTTCAAAAACTACCAGGAGAAGGAGCACCCTCAAMGCCTACTGTTAAAACACTTTTTGTTCACACTACGGTGAAACCTCAGGCTAAGGACTCGGCTGCTGCTACCGGCAAGTCTGTCGCTCTCCTCCACAAGAGACTTTCTAAATGTTTTCAGATCATATCCCTCCTTAGCTACAGGAGGATGCTCACTTCCCCAAAGTTAACTTTCAGGTTTGGAAAAAATATATAAATGTATTTTTTACCCCTAAAACAAAACAATAGAAATAACGCACCTCAGGCAAGCAAGCAGACTGCTGCACAAGACACTTCGCCAGCCTGGCCTCCGCAGAGAGAACAACTTTCTATTTCTTTGCATTTGCTCTCCATGCCTCAGAGCAGGCTCCTGGACTAAGATTAGCAATTCAAAACATGTATCTGAAAATTAAATACACTTATAACTTGAAATTTCATAATTTTATTCCAACGCTCAGGTTGTTATTGAAAGCTATTGTTTACTGATTGATACCAAAGTGTTAAAGTGATACAAAATGCAGACTGATATGGCCACTAAGCACAAGTGTATTATTAATAACTACTCACAGCTAAAAGTGAGATAAGAAAAGATCAAATTGCGATGACATTCTTTTCCATTACACACAAAGCCCCTAGTCCATCCATGGGAGCAGCAGTGCTGACAGCAGAATTTGGCCAAGTGTATTTATGAAATGCCACGTTCTACACATGCTAACAAACCATATAGATGTATGCAACAACTAATGTAAAAATACCCCAAAAATCAGCTCAGTTTTAGAGTTATTAAGAATAAAGACTTATCTGCCTTGTGTATATTTCGCTGTTGTGCAGACTTATTTTACAATCAATGAAGAGACACAGGCATTTCTAAAGTGCGATCCATCTGATTTACTAAGCTGACAATTACTTTAGGATGGGACAAATTACACACCAGAAGTATCTGATTCTCTGCCTTGATTGTATTAGGAGTCTAAACAATTTGCTAACTCTGCATTGTCTACAGTGGAAATGCCTAAACCACCTCCATTACCTGAAGAGTTCATCAGTTATTAACTAAGTACAAAACACCAAGATTACTTTAGACACTGAAATTCAAGAACACACTGCAGGCTCTCTATTGAACACTTAAAAGCAAGGAGCAAGGTGATACTTGGACTTCTGATGTATTTCTGGACTAAAAATAAAAGTCTCTGTAAAATCCTATCCTGCTGAAATCAATGCAAGTTTAATGACTAACTGCATTAAAGACAGCACTTCACCTCTAGGATTCACTTCTCCAAGTATCAGAATGTGCTATAAGCTTTAAATGCACCTATTTCTCTAGCATCCTATTTTTCCAAAAGTTATCCTGAGAGATAGGATTGATATTTAAATATAACTGACAATTGGATAATCATATTCCACTGATATGAAGCACATACTACCCATCATTGCATCCATGGAAGTTTCCTTTGAGGACACTAAGAATGTGCTGTCAACACAAGAACTCACAGCTGTTTGGGGCTATAATATCATCTGACTCCTTGGAGAGCATTTTGGTAGCACTATTATGGTTATTCAAATATGTAACTTTTATCCTCATTCTTCCTTAATTTTGGGGCTCTCTGGCTGGACAGAAAGGTAAACTAATATTACTTTATTTGGAATTTGTGACAGTAAAGTTGCCAGGATTATCTTTTCCAAAAGCCTTTTAATTTAGAGGTTAGCTCTTGACATATTGCTGTAGAAATCTGCTTACATCGAAACATAGTCTTTAATCTAACCTAATAACAACATTAATATGGAAAAAAGTGAACTGAAAAGCAGACAGCTTTCTGCAGTCCACAGTAATTAGTATTGATACATGGAGAACAGTTTGAAATTTTCAGATCTATAATATGGACTGAAGGAGAAACACCAAAGGAATCACAGAAAATAATTAGGAATCATGTTATTCTATGAAAATAAGTTTCAGTCATATCTCCACAGAGATTCCATCTGGAAAGAAGTGTATTTAGAAAATGCTTGTACTACTTTGTCTTGATGATATRGATTAGACTTGGGCTTCAAAAAACATCTGCTATGTTATACAACAAATTACGGATGGAAGTGCAGATATAATTGAAACTATAGCAGCAGGTTGGCATTTAAAGAGTATGTCCATATATCACACATTTCAATATGATTGCTCATTTTAACTTTCATACAGTGCTCACTCCCCCCCATTCTAAATTTTCCCATAAGACCCATATGAGGATAACACAGTGACTCTTGGTAATACTGCTGATATTACTGTCTGTATCAAGTAATCTGAAATGCTCGCTGTCATATCTACAATTTGAATGAAAATTCTTTAGGGTTGGATATAAATATTTGTGTGCACCAGGCATACTTCACCATAGTAATATGATAAAAACTAATCTAAATTTAAGTAAGCGAACCTACTGTGAACAAAAAATGTTCAAGTCCTTAGATGAATCACTTAAGGATTGAAAAAAGCACACTAGTTATAAAGCAAGAATATGCAATGAGTTATTTTAAATGGTATTGAAGACATACTGCAGCCATCATTTCCCCTGATGAAGCTTTGTTTTGCTGCTCACTCAAAACTCTGCAATAACCCAAACTTGCTTCCTCTAGTCAGAATCTCACTATATTCATGAGGTTCAAACCGTCCTCAAAGATAGCATTTATCCTCTTTTTCTCAACCCACTGTCAAGAGCATTTGTAATGAAGGCAATTACTCTGAAAAGTGTCTGGAGGGTGTTCTCTCCTCCTCCTCTGCAAGTTTCTCATTTCCCCAAAAAATTGAAAAATAGTTTTCCTATTGGCATTAAACTGAGCTAATAGAAACATAATTATTTGAGGGAAAGAAAAAGATTAACTATTACTATCAGCAGATGAGTTTCATCTGTGTCTTTAAACATTATAGACAATCCTAAACTGTGATAGTTAACAGTTTTGCTATTTGTCAGTGTAAGGTGAAACTCCTGCCCCTCAGCATTTTAAATTTAAGAAAAATATAGGTGGTTTCCTCTGTAAAATTTTAAGAGCGGAAAGCTCTTCAAAGTAATCTGTCCTAAAAACAATTATTCTTGATGGTCTAGAGCCAAAATTTCAAAAATACTTCAGCATCCAACAGCTCACATGGAGACAACTTTGTAAAAAGGCCAGGTTTTTGAAACCATAGAGGTGATGCTAGAAAGTTCCCATTCCCAAGAGCAAATTCTGTCACAGTGCCAAATGTTTCTTATTAAAGTCAAGCTACAACATTCAGGTGCGTTTATGAGAAATCCTTTAAAACTCAAGCCCTGAAAGCACATAGCACCCATCTTTCAGAATCTGCACACTTCTTTAATATTACAAACCAACACTAAACCATGGGACACCTGCCAGAAAGAAAGGATGTGAGGATTCACAGCAACAAAGATATTTTAAAATTATTTCACTAAATTCATAATCATATTAAAAGAGGAAAAATGGAAGGCAGGATGAGAGGAATCCTTTCACTATGCATTATTTAATTTCAGATTGTTTCATTACTGGTATTTTTACTGTAAATAATGTATACTCAGTGTCTTATAACTTTCATTTGAATCAAATGTCATCTTTCTCCCTTGGTAGTTTCATTAAAAGCAGTTTTCAAATATGAAATGGCCAGAGTGATAAAGGTAAGCTTTACTTCATTTAATTTTTATGTTCCATGAGATGTTCTCAGTGCATCAGAAAGCAATGACAGGAATTAGTATACAGCAGAAACATAGGTCAAAAACCAGAAAAAGCACTTAAACTTCTGCTTAGTCAATCTTCTTTGAGCACTGGAACAGGTTGCCCAGAGAGGTTGTGGCGTTTCTTTCTCTGGAGAGATTCAAGGCCCGCCTGGATGCAACCCTGTTTAACATGCTCTAGGTGACCCTGCTGAGCAGGGAGGTTGGACTAGATGATCTCCAGAGGTCCCTTCCAACCTGACTGATTCTATGATTCTAGGCCGAGTCAGTAAGCCTTTTTCAAAGCCTGAAGAAATCAATAGAAGATACACTGACATAATGATTTATATTTGCACTTCCATTCAAACCTGAGTCCAAATCCTCAGATGCATAATTTGATAAGCTTTGAAGAGCCACACAAAAATTGAGGGCTTGTAAAAAGTATCCAACAGCTGACGGACAAGAAGGAGCTCCTTTCCCAGCTGCTGCTCCAGTCTGGTTAGGCGTGTGCAAATCCACTCTTGTGGGAAGTCAAGCAAGCTAGCTCAGTAACTGTGCTTTTCAGATGCAACTTGGTGTTTTGTATGTTCCTTTAAGGCATTTTGGATCCTCAGTCCTCATTTAACTCCTCTAGCAACAGTCCGGAATTACAGAGGGGGGCTGGGAGCTGCTTTACAGGGCCAACTGGGGTTCATGCTTGACACCAAGCCAGCCCCCGACTCCCTCCCCACCAGCTGAGAAGCCGTGTGGATGACCGAACGCCGCTTCCGTGCGGCCTTTAGCTGATCTAACTCAGCAGGAATCATTCCAACCTGGCTTTCATGAGACTTGTCTCATTTTAAAATGGCTTCAAGGCCAACTCTGGTGAAGCAATCTTTCCAAAGCATAAGATGATAATGTTATTAAAGAATGATTAAGCAGCCTGAGGTACAATTTTATTGAAATTTCCAAATTAAAAAGGCAAACCTGACTTTGATTTGAGTAAATAATACTGTATTTTCTAAGAATACACTCTTTGATTAGTCAAAAGATAGGCCTTATCAGGTGTAAACAAATACACTTCTGGCTTTTTCTTTTATTCTTCATGAAGTATGAGGCCAGATGCCTGCATACTACTGCACCTCCTTTTCTTTTTTATTTTTTTTGCTATAGTGTTTGTTTTGTTTTCGCTTTTTTTCTGTTAATAACAGAGAAACAACAGTGAGTTTGTACAAGGCTGACAATCATTAATCTTGCAATCAAGAAATAAAAAGCACAGAACTTGAAACCAACCTCTCTCATGTGTATTTAAAGACTTGGAGAAAAATTGATCAACATGGTTTAAATAACATTCCAAATCAATCCATACAAACAATTCACCAATTGTCAAAATRTCAAATTCACAGAATATGAATAATAAAGCTGTCTATTGATACAATTACTTAAAATTAACACTTACCTACAGTTACTAATTAATGRATTATTATGAAATACAATGAGGATTTCATAGATATTAATCATATAATACAMATAATTGAGGATACAAGAGTAGAAAGGGTGTTGAAAAGTGTAAGGTACTACTTAAACTATTTATCTACAAGAGTCTCGACCAATTTTTAGTGACTTGAGTCACTATTATATTCTTAATCACATACTAAATTTCCATAAAGTCTACCTGAAATAAAGTGAGACCAGTGCTCTATGTTATTCATCATATACCAAAGAATGTCATAGTTGATTTCTGAATACATATAGCTCAAATTAAATATCAAGGAAATCAAGGAGGTCTTTATGACMCAAATTTTCAGAGAAGCTAACATTTTTCACGTGAATAAACAATAATACAACACTTTTATGACCACTAACTTATACATATACTGATGGTAGTACCACATTAGAGAAAAACATAYGCAAATATGTCATATAGGGGAGTTACATATATACATCACAAAAATACTCAGCTCAGTTCCCAATACAGACTACTGCATAAAGAAAAGGATAGCGTGGTAYACACAGACACATTAGGAAAGGCCTTACCAATTTTGTGTGGCTTAAACATATTCAGTAGAAATTGATGTGCTTTGAATTTCTAATTGCTTAGATCTATGAATGATTTTTTTTTTATTCTGTAGCAGCTGTTCTCCATCATTAAGTATATACACTATTTRCAGCCAGATTAGATGAAGCATCACACATTGTTTATTGGTATTAATTATCTTATTGCCATGCATTTCGGGATTACAATGTCTAGCTGGAAAAGACAGGGAGGGTTACAGAATGGAGTTACAATATTAGACAGCAAGGCTCAAAACTAACAGGCAATTATCATAACTGTGTATATGCGATTCTAAGATCAAATTACAAGAGGTAAGTCATAGAAGCGCAAAATTTGGTGTGACATAATTCAGGAATGACCGGATCCTAGAAGATAATGTATTTGCCTCTCTTTTTGAGCCATGCAAGTTGAAGGATCATGAACACAGAGGGAATAAAAACAGACAAATTAGACTCAGTGGCAACACAGAACATTCAGGATCAGGTGAATAAAAGACAGAATCACATACCCATTTTTCCACATCAACTAGCTGTAGAAAGAAAAAGCAAGAAATCAGTAAATCTCCTTCTTTTAATACMGCAGTTCAGAGTATATTTTGAAGTTAACACATTTTAGGAAAACTGTCCTACAGGACTGAGAAGAAGCCATTCTCCTGGCATCTCCTCTTTAAAAAGTCAATATCTCACTTTTTCTCATTTTATGAGAAACACTTCAAATTCTGGAAGCCCAAAAATGTCCATCTAAATATCAACATAAACAAACAACAAATGAAGACTAATGCTGAATTAATTCCAAATTCTGTACCAACCTGTCAAGAAGTACAGTACACAGTTGCMCAGAAAACATTTCTCTACTCTCTCTTGAGTAAAGCTCTGTTACAAGTGAATGTTTTTCACTTGAAAAGGTTTAGTGGCTGCTGTTCAAGGCTTGTCATTTTACTGAATGCTAGAAGTATGAAATCTAAAATTAGGGGATAGTTGCCAAATCCAGATCCTACCACCTGCAGTATGAGAGAATACCCTGCATAAGAACAGAGGAGAACAGAACTCCAAAATGTAATTCCTTTTCCCTGGGTAAATGATAAAGAACCAGCCCAAAAGCTTAAGGTTCTGTATTAGCAACATTGTTTCAAGGTTCATTAGGGAAACAGAGTTTAAATTAGTCTCTCTAAAAAGTCTTTGCACAATCCTATGCTCTCAGGGAGGATAAAAAAGCATCTATGTGAACACATTTCAGTTACTAAAAAAGTTAGTATGGCACCAGCTAATAAAAAGTTATTTGGCACCAACATTACCCCATCTGACACAGATTTGTGTTTAAGCTCAGCACTGAAAACACTGCAGCTTATCAAGCTCTCTGTGTTTTTTTCCTGCAGGTATACAGTGATGTTTTATTAGGTGATGCCAAATAAAAGCTTAGTAAGAACTTCAGAAGATAGTTTAGTGCAAACCATGAGCAATTTTCAAAAACAGTAGTGCCTGGATTCCAGCTTACTTGCAAAAATCTTGCAATAAAAGGCCACATTCAAATACTCAGGTTTCGTCTGTTAAAAMCATTTTATTCAAACTAAATTTTCTCTCTTATTCTTATATATTCATTTCTATTAAATAAGTTTTGTGTTTTCAGAACTACTACATCTACCTTGCTGCTAGTACATAATGGTTAGAAAACAGCATCTGACCTACCCAGCAGTTAACAATATAAATTTGTAAGCATTTGTTTAACTGATCAAGTCCTATCTGTCTTCAGAAATTTGGACTACATTTGGATTTAGCAGAGAAATTCCGTGATTTACATCTGATTTTCTATATAAACTTTACTGTGAGGTTTGTCACCAACTGCTGCTAGAGAAATTCTTTCTAAAAAAGCATCTAGTGTTTTAAAATAAACGCAACGTAAGAATGAAAAGACGTAAAAAGATGGAAATATGTTAGGAAAGCAGATAATGGTTTGAAGTCAAAGAGAAACAACACAACTTTGATGGCTTACAAAAAGAAGCAAGAAATAACCAAGTTTGGATCATGCGCAAGTCTTTCATTTATTACCCTGATTTTGCTAAAATTGTTTATGTACTAATAACRAAGCACCAACAGGTTGACTCTACATTGATGCTAAAAAGATCTCATGTAATTCATTCTTTATTGCCTCGCTTTGAGAAGTTACCTTGCTATTCCAAAATTCAAGGGAACCAGGCAGTCAGAACTGGTTTGGGAAAGTATCCCCTCAATGTGTATCATCACGTTACCAATCGCTTTGCAATTGCTGAGCTGTCTATCTGGTTGAATTTATTTTAAAGGACAGTAGCTGGTTTCACGAGTCAAGTAAGCCAAGTTTTTTATAATTACACAGTAAATCAGTATTTATATAACCATCTTTAAACAGACATGTCAACAGGCTTTTGCGCGAGCCACAGGCACCTCTATTCACTAGTCTATGGGTACCATCACTTTAGTTGTGCATATGAAGTTGTCACACTTCGCAATCACAATGATCATACAGGAAAGATTACAAATACACCAAAAAAGGTCTACTTCTGAAAGCGCAATCTTTCATTTAATTTAATGCATGCTGTAATAAATTCCTGTATTTTTTAATTACAGTTATTTCCTATAGCCTTTCTACTATGTGCCCCTTCAGTAACCTCCTGTATCAGGTGCGCTCCCTTTGGGCTAGAGCAGAGCAGATTTTCCAGCTGCTGAAGTCATGAGAAGACATTTCCTCCCTTCAGGCCACATTGCCCCAAGTTCTAAAACTTGCCTGTGGAGATAAGTCTGTCAGGAAATGTTCCCTACACTAAAAGCAAAATATGTCTTGTCACCTTCAGAATATTTAGTATCTTATTTGAAGGAGGAAAAAAAGTCATGAGCATGACTTTGTAAGATATTTACTTGCCCTGAAATCCCTGATAATATAGATATGGTTAATCTAAATAAATAAATAAATAAATAAAAGCACTCTTACGCAAAACCTAATGCAGACAAAATAGCTGTGAAGATCACGTGAGCTTCACAGACATGAAAAGAAACAATGGATATGCTATAAGACCTAAGCAGATTTCAGATCTTAGATATTCAGATTCAGTAAGCAGGCAGTTCTCACTGATAATTCCATCTTTGGTCAGACTAAGATCTATGGAGACCCCTTTCCCAGTGCACATCCTAATTTGGGAAACACTAAGATTCAAAGCTCCTTTTCTCRTTGATGCATTAATCTATGCCAAAAAAAAAGACATCTGGCATTCCCTTCAACCAGACCACCCCTTGCAACCACTGACTCTGGAGAGGCTAATACCCTTCGCACTTGGACCTRTTCTCACTGTAAATGACTCCACTTAGGCTTTGCTGAGCTGCTGATTTACTATGAGGCACAGATCTTCCAACTGGTCTAGGAAAGYTGAAATTTCAGAAAAGGTGGAGAGGGCAAAAGGAGGTTACAGCCACTTCCTGAACTTCCCTCTCGCAGAGGTATTTTATGCAATAAGCAACTTTCTCTCAATCATATATTAGCTATGGTCTGAAGAAATGATACAATCATCTATTTTAAAAAGCACAGCAAATTCTGCCTTGTGACAATAAATCCAAATCTTTGGAATTCAGTAACTGTTCCTTCTGAATCATCTTCTTTCCTGATCTCTAAGCTCACATCACTTGAAATAAGAAAATTTTTAGGTAAGTTTATACAATTTTTTCTCTTTTGCTTTATATCAAGATTATTTTTATAGTAATTCCTCCAGTAGAGGAAGCAGAATCCATGCTTAAAACACATATCTCCCAAATGCAGTATGCTACTTAAAAATATTCCTTCTACACATATCTGGGTATTCAGAGAACTTTCCCAAAAGATAAGAAAATGACACTGGCTAAAATTATGTATTAAAGTTTATTGGGTTTTTGCCATTTGACAGTTCTAAATATAGGAAATGACTATCCTGCTATGAGAACATCAGAGTTACCAAAAGACTGAAGAATATAATGTCTCTAGGATTTATTTAGTGATTGAGGGCTATTTATACTGCAGTAATCACACTTTTTATAGAAAGCTACCAACTTCAAAATAAAAGATTTCACTGCCAATTGTTACCCATTAGCCATCAACACAACCACCTAATGGGTAGCAAATACRACACCTCATAAGCCAGAGAGCAGTGCCTTATGGATATTATAGTGCTATGGGGGCCATATATATGTATGCCTAAGGAATACAGAGAGTGTTAGGGGGAGCAAAACACTCTTAGATTCAAGGAAAAGATCAAAAATAGCATTTAGAATTACAGCATAATTTCACTTTTTCAACCAGATGAGAACATGACACTATAGTGTCATGTTCTTAATACTTTCCTTAAAATTTCATATAACTGCACAAAGAAGTCCTCCATGAAAAACTCATGGCTGTGATTTAATCATCTACTGTAATTTTAAACCAGAAACTTCAGAGAGTGATCTGCACTTGCTGGCTCCTCTTCAGAGGCTTGCAAAAGCTACAGTCTTTTGAGCCMAGGGCTCATTTCAGATGCATTTAATCCCAGATGGAAGACTGGTATTCCAACATCTTCTTCTGGGAGCTCTAGCTATCCAGTGCCACATTAACYAGGCATAAGAGCCAATTAAAGCAGTAGGACTGCAGTTCTGTTACCCTCTTCTGTATTGTCTCAAAGAGCCATGAACAARACAGAGAGATACAAAGAGAAGACAAAACCGAGGCCTTGCCAYGATCATGAGAGGTCACTCACATGCTTACTTGTTAAATCTTGACAGAGGACTGCACTGACTATCCACTAATACAGCAATACTAATTACTAGGGCATGAAGCTGMAAAGTGATCAACTTAAAGCTGAGAAAGCACCCTACCATTCTTAACTCTATCTTATAYGACCTGTTTTCTTTCAATCCCCTTGAACAGCATACAAAAAACAGGGAACTTTATTCCACATGGACAATGAGAATTTTTCTCAGCTGGGTATGGCTAATCGCACACTCTACAATTATTCATGAAAACTGCAACAGATGCACTGTCATGATCCACAGATGARACCGTAACCTGAAATCTCAATGAAGCAACACATTCCAGCTGCTGCATGTTGTATTCTCCTCCATGCTTGTACTCATTTTCTGAACTGAAACATGGAAACCTTATTGGGGGAGGAGGGGGGAGCCTCCAGATTTCTTTTTTTTCTCATTCCTCAGCTGAGGAAACTGATACTATACAGCAAAACTCCTGTCTAAAACTTTCTAATTAATGAAATAAGAAAGATGACAATAACTAGAATTGAATTTTAAAACAACAAAGCATATATGTCTGCAAGACAAAAACTCCTCCATAGATTCTAAGTAAAACTGATTTTTTTTGTGTTATTACCCTTGATCATCTTTGTAAGCACCTCCACTTCCTGCCTTCAAGATTCACCAAGGTAACTGATGATGTAACTTTTTTCCTAGCCTAGGATCATCTTCCCCTGTATAAGACTTCTCAGGAGCTGTACTTTTGTGTCTCCTTGGTTTAGTTCCTTCTCTGTACGCAATCTTCATCAACAAAAATAACTGAGAAGAGATAAATGAACTTCCCTTTCCCACAAAGTCAGGCTTTATTGCATCTCTGATCATGGAAAGAGTACTTGATGCTCATTAGAGATACAGTGGTCATGGTAAGGCTACAAAAAGGCCTGCCATCTACCTCAAAAATAGGAAACTTATCAGGAGATGATCAAAATGTTTGCCTTTGTGGTATACTTTCTCATACAAATGTTCCAAACAGGACATACTCAAAAGAAGGCCCTGTGTTGCAGGCCAGAAATACTAACTTGTTACAGTTCTGTGTTAGGAACAGATGATGATTTTATTCCTGTTTTTTCCTTTCCCTTAAGTTTTTGAAATCCAGAATTCAAAAACACTGTTTTCTTGAGTACTTTTACTTGATCAAAGCACAGCTGATCAAAGCCAAGTCTTGGTTTTTTTGCGCCTTACTCGAAATGGCCTGATGCTATATAAGATATAAATATCTGATGCTAAATAAAGTGCACTGAGGAGATAATGACAGTATTTATTTTTAATCTGCAAAAGTTTTACACTCTTTTTTTCCTAAGAAGACTCATGTTTTTAAGCAGACTAAACTACTAAACTACCTCATCTTTTCATAAAGCTTTCCACTGTAACTGGTTTGTCTACATGCATGATATAAAGACCCACGCTGCATGAAATGCTTCAATCTCCACTTATTTCTCTCCTTTCTTTCCAGGAAGGAGTACTGAGGACATGTATATCCAAAGTTGAGAAGGGCTACCTTGGCAATAAGGACACATGAATAAAGACGCTTGGCAATAAGGACATTGGTTACTGAACCTCACAGCTGTTGCTCGTCATGACACACTGCTGTCCRATGAAGCCCTATCCAGAGAATACCCAAAGAAATCATTACTGCAATGCCTTGTTACGTCAGTGAGTTAGCCTGGCACCAGCAGACAACCTTTAAGTTAATGAACACACTCATAACCATAGAAATACAACTCTATGATGAGGACATATTGTTCCAAAACTAAACTAAAAAATAATCAACTAAAAAATAATTCTTGCCTTATTGCACCTATAGTTTGTTGAAAGAGGAAACATATTCTGATCAGTCCTAGGAAACAAGAAGAGCCAACACCTCTGGTTCATTTATGCCCTTTTAAGATGCATGGGCGAAGCTAGGAAACATCAAAACATTTACAGCCATAACGTTTATGATAACTACTATCAGCTTTTTAATAACTAGACTACTGTACTGTAAATCAGAGAGCTTAAATCGTCAGGAGCCTATTTAACTTCCAGTCATAAGATTTTTAAGGAAGCAGCTTGATAAATTTGGCTTATTCATTAACACTCAGAACACTTTAAAGAAATAAGGGCGCTTACCTTTTTCYATTTTCATGAGGGATAAAATTACTTCTCCCCTCCTCTTCAGGCTGAGGAAACAAAAAGCTGCCAGCTTTCTGTATCATCTTGCTGCTTACTAACATCAAGYAATCAATGAAGCCAGAGCTCCACAGGTGGAGATGGGTAGATGATCTGAATACTCCAAAATCCATCAGCTACAGCTACATTCCCAGTCCCAGTCTGCCTCCATCCCTTCCCTGTGGCACAAACTTATCTAGCTCTATGCAGGAAACAYGCAGTTTTTCCTCATCTCTTAACCTACATGCACAAAACTCCAGCCTGCAATGGCTCCTTCAGACAAGGCCTTTTGCATCAGGGAAAGAAGGCTGTATTTCTTCCCCATGAGCAAATGCTACTCCTCATATAATATCAGACAATAGTTTGCTGCTCAGTGGCATGGAAAACAGGTTTTATTAACACAAGRCACCAGGAGAAGTGATTAATTGGCCATGACTGGATGATTACATGGGAGTTAATAAGCTTGTGATGCAATTTAGCTGGAAGTCTGCCTTAACTGATGGGTATCCACAGAAAACAGCTTCCTGAAAAATGAAGTTGTCAAGTGTTAGAGTRGAGGGTGTGAAATTAAAATTCTTCACGTTAAAGAAACAGTTTAGTTTAAAATGCATGCATAATGTGTGCAATCTAATGTTTACATTCTGTTRATGAGGTCTGGCATGGATTTACAAATGCACAAATCTGAAACCTCTTAGCATTAATAGTAATATTCTACCACTTTATAACTGAGACTTTTTACTACAAGTTAATGAACATAATAGTTTTATGACTATTTTCACATTTTTTCCAGGAATGAGTTCATTCAGTCTTTATTTCTCTGCTTYTCCAAATATAATGGTATCCAGGTCTGACACAAAGGAAACTGTGACATCTAAAGCAGAACAAGGACATTCTGGAACTGATTTTACTAATATAGAAAAGCAAACTTAAACTTTAGATGTCAGTTACTAGCCAATATACTGATCATTCATTCAATAACAGTGATCAGTCAACGGTGTATGAAAATGATCAGTCTCACAGCTCTAGAGGAGTATGGATCAAAGCAAAAATAACAGCATAAATGAAGGAAACAAAAGAAATTACAAAACAAAATTAAATGAAAATAGAAAAAAGTGAATTCCATGCAAAAGAAACAGGTATGCATCTTTCACAGCTGTGCCCTCTAATTTGTGTCATTTTAGTGTCAGATTTGTATTATAAAGATAAGCAGTATATACTAAAAACCTGCTAAACTCTGCATAGGGGCAACAGTAGCTGTATAAAACCAAGTTGTAGGACAAACCGAACTTTTAGCTAAGCGTTTAAACACTGAAAGACTTCTAGAAAATGAATGTGGTCTATCACTCCTTTTAATCATCACCCTCTTGGCCTCATTTTCAGAAAGCTCCTTCCAAGGAAAAAATCCACTCAGAATTAAGGAGGAAAAGGGCTGAAAGTCCCCTTCATTAAATCCAGTTAAATCTAYAGGAAGAGAATATTATGAACCAAAAATTCGTAACTGCTTCAAATACGTTAAGAAGAAACATCAGAGAAGGCACTTGGGAAATGTTTCCTACTGCACAGTACTCAAAACGCTGGCTGTATTTGCAGCCTCAGACTCCTCAGGAGGCTTGAATCCCATGTTACGTGTGAAGCCTCTGAACACTTTCCTAACTACAAAATATTTCCAAGTGGAATGTGGTAGAAGGCATTCTGAACAAGAAAATCAATGTTAAKGGGGGAAAAAATCAGAAATGCTTTCCTAAATATTTTAGCACATAATGGAGAATTTTTCTGTTTCACYGATAAAATGATTCAAGCAAAAATGATCACCTTTTTACCGTGAATAGCACCAAGTCAGTTTATTACATTAATCCCTTGCTTGACCTATTAAATATACCAAAAGGATCCATCTGATAAGCTGTTATTTTGTCTGCTGTTTTCAGGATTTTTCTGGCTTGGTATAAATCACCTACGAAAATGACTGGGATTTTGCTGGGAAAAAAATGGTAAATAATGGATTTCAAGGAGAAATCAGAGGAGAAAGGCTGAAGATTGTGTACTACTGAAATGCAGCAAGTCTCTATTTTAATAGTTGCTTCCACACAAAGGTCCCAATTCTCTAAAAATGTGCTATTTTCTATTTTACAGTTTCTTCCAATATTTTTTCAGGAATTCACAAATAACACTGGAGTTCCTTACTTCCTACGGTAAGAGCACATAAAATGCTCCCTATAGACTACTTTCTCAGTGGAAAAACACAATGGAACACCAGTGTAATATGAAGTCTGGATACAGAAAATGTAGCAATACAGCACCAAGTCAAATGAGTTTTAGTTAGACATATTTCAGACCATGACTGCTACCCAAATATTCAAAAAAAGTGTTAGCACCTTGCAGGAAGCAATTATGATACTACCAATTTATAGGTCTTATACTCTGCTGCTCTGAAACAGCAGGACTGTTTTTTCCATCAGCACTGAATTCTGCAAGGTTGACACCTGACATATTCCTCCCAGACTAACAAAAACAATGAGGACTTTTTCCTTGAACGTACAAAATTTGACTGAGACCACAGAACGTTCAGCATGTCTGAAGATCAAAATAAATTTTTTGAAGAAGATAAAATATTCAACTATATAACACTTCAARAAGATTTAGTGAACACTAAAGTAATTTGAGGACAACGGTACTTCTGATCTGAACTGAATGATTCTCAGTTCAAAAATACTCAGATGCTACCAATTTTGATATCTGTGTAAAAAAACCTAAAATGCTTTTTGCACTTTTCAAGTATCCAAAACACTGCGTTTACAAAAAAAAAAAAAAAAAAAAAAAAAAAAAAAAAAAAAAAAGTCCGTTCATTGTGGATTAATTCAATTTGCCTCAAATTTGCCCTGGAAAACTTGAGGGGCAGAATTTTAAACACCATTCTTAGAACAATTAAAAGAGATTAAATCTCTCATCTGATATAATTGATACAGTTCTAGGACTTAGAAAGTATGACCTTCTAACCATCCAAAATCAAGAGCTGTCAGCTCCAATTTCAAACTGGATATAGGAAGGACTCTGCTTTACACTCTGTGGGTTCACTAGGGAAACGCAATCATGGTCTTTCCTCCAGCTAGAGGCTAAAGCCAGCTGCTTCAGGCATTCCTCTGAAGAGGAGCTGTAAACCCACTCACATGTCCTGTCTTTTCAATGAAGGCCTTATCTTTCTCAGAGTAATGCATCTAAAAAATAGYGTCATTTGTCAAAGAAGAGAGAATAAGAAACCTCCCCTGAAAGTCCTGGGAATAGCCACAGGATTTGTCAGTCTTCGGCAGCACTACAGTTTGCACAAATGTACTCWCTCTTCGGAAGAAGTCAACCGTTTATAAACTAGCACATCGACCCCACCTGAAAATGGAATTTAACTAAGGGAGAAGAAATGTCTTGTTAATTAAAATACTCTTCTCCTAAATGACCTACACATATTTTAAGTTATGTTAATTTACCACATTAAATAAATTTTCAAAAATTCTGTGCAAAACAGGATTTCCATTTTTCTTCCTCTTTCCACTCTGTATGCACAGTTATCTTCTGTGACTCATCCAAATTTCTTTTTTTACCTTGAAAAAAGTTATTATTTMAATGTTGTGTATTTTTATCAACAGACTGTCCGCTACCAGCAGCTGCTTGAGCAGCGAAGCTGCGTGTGCCGTCATAATTCAAGACACACTCCACACCACCAGGAATAGCTGAAGAAAAAACACACCAAAAGCAACAGCGTAGGACTTCACAACCTAAATGAACTAGGTCTAAAGCAGAGGGAGGCACCATTCACATTTAGCAGGCGTACAGAGAACCATTTCCAAGGAGATTCAAGAAAGAGAACCGAAGCCAGGAGCGTTAGCGCACTGCAACTCCTCGAGAGCRGCAGCTAACAGCTTTTCTTCCTCCCCTCTGCTGCCTTCAGCCTCGCAGGCCGGCAGATGGCCCGGACCTCGCGGCTCCTGATACCCCGGGCTCTGGCGCAGTCAGCGACCACTGGCTCTTTTTGCCCTGATCCCTTGCTACAGTCTGTCCTTTTCCATCTATTTCAGTTGGTGCGCCAAAAATCGGGTTTTTTTTCTCTTTCTCTTTACAAATTCTCCTTCTGTTCACAGATGACATGCTGCCGAGGGTGTCAGGTTTTCCTTGACCGAGGCYGTGAGGTCCCTGCGTTCATTTAGAAGATGAGCACAGGCCAAAGCAAACGCACTTGCATTTGAATCACCTGATTCCCGAAAGGTGCTGCTCCGCTGGCCAACGGCAGGAAGCAGCCGCCACAGGACTATGCACTAAAATGGTAGAAATCTCCCAAATGGCCATGTGTCAGCAAATTGCCGACGGTGCGAATACGCTTACAGAGAAACTCAGGGTGGCCCAAAGACCACCTTGTTCCTCCTTCCACGTCCCGCTTCCCGTGACTCTGGGAGCACCTCTGCCCGCCCTGACTCCTCCTGCTTTTGCTCAAGCGCTCCATGAAGGCGTCTGACTGAAGAAACCACAACTCAAAACCCACCCTAGCAGCTCTGATGAGAATGCAAAACTAAAACGCAGGCTGCCCAGATTTTTCTGCTTTCAGAGACGCTTCTGTTTGGAGTCTCTGTGGGACAACCAAGCCCAGCTAACTTAACTGTCCCGAGCATATCTGCCTWTGAAAAGAAGATATAATACCATCCTGTATCAGAGGATAACGACATAGCTAAATTTGTTAATATTTCTAAGTTAGTCTGATAACCTTAAAAGCAGATGCTAGAAAAGCYGTCAGGTAAAACAGAAAAAAATGCATTTTCAGAAAACCCTGACACACTGCTGTACATGTTTTCCTAGAACTGCATGGAAATATCACGCAGCAAAAGAAATTTGAGAATTCAGCATCCAACTTCATTTCAAATTAAAAATCMAAATATTCAGAGAATCTGACCAAACATCTTCATATATTTTACCTGTTTAAATATCCATTTAGACATCAAGATCAAAAAAGYCTTACGAGAAATACCTCTCCCTCCCACTTACCATGCTGGTGGTATGCCTCTATAAACGCAGACCTTTATTTTCACTTGAAAACTAATTAGCGATAAACACACAGAACTCGGGGACAGTCAATACAGCAGACCCCCATCTTTGTTAGCCTAAATTAAAAAAAAAAAAAAAAAAAAGGAGAGAGCAAGAGAGAGGAGGAGGAGGAGGGGGGGGGGGAAACAGGCATGCTGCCACCTTCGAAGGGAAGGGCTGTGGCCAGACAGCCTGTAGGAGCTCAGCAGGAGCCTCTACTCCAGCTGAGATCCTGCAGACGCTCAGGAACAGAGCCCACTGGCTCAGGGGCCACCTAAGTAAATGAAGATAAAAATGGCAATTCTTTACGATGATAGAGAAACAAAAAAACATAAYGCCTGATAACCCCTAGATTTGGAATAGTACTGCACTCCAGCAGTACTTAAATATTTAAAATATACTGACATAACATGCCTGCTTTGCAGGCTTTGGGTTTTATCATCTGTATTGAAACAAAAAGTTWAACGACGCTCTTGTGCTACTTTCCAAAACAGAAAGTACATCTCCTCTGCAAAAGAGCAAAACACTAGAACAGCCATTAAGGAATAGCTGGACATCAAAAGAWATCATTTTCCTGATGACAAAAAATTGTTAGGTGTGAGACAACACATTCTCACTGGAGTTGTCACTTCTGCTAAGATATTGTAGATTCAYTCGGTGATGTAGCCATCATGGGTTCAAATTTTGCACTGCCCTGCCACAGGAAGGGGCAGATGTGTATGTGCAGATAAATCCTCATGCCTGTAGTACCTGTGCAGAACTGTTCAGCAATCACTGCCAAGAGATCATGCAAATTTAATCACCATCTCTGACATACCACACAAGCAACATGGAGATGAGCTCTGATCCTTCMCAAACTCAACGCCCTCCCGTTTCCTATTCGGGACAGGAATCCAGTCTGTTCAGTCTCACCCCTAGCTCTCCCTCCTCTTTTTTTTTCAAACGTTACACATATATTTGCCCTTCAAATGGGACCCTTCTCAGGGGCAGACTACTCATATCCAGACTTGAACAAGTGGACTCATGCATATACAACATCACTGTCATGAAAAGCACCCCAAGCTGCTGAACACTGCAAGAGAAGAGGAGTTAGAAAGCAAATCATGTTAAGAAAATCCTGAGGAGTGAATTTGGAGATTAGTTCTCTAAAATCACTACAGAAGGTTCAGAACTTCCTGGCAGCTCAGCACACGGAGTGCATTTCAGAGGAAGAATTTCCCCACTGTGTTGAGACCCTACAGAGCTTCCTGACAGCACACTGTTTTCTTGGTACTCAGCACTGCAGACTCCATTAACATTTTCCACGATCCCAGCCTATATAGCACTGCTATGTAATCCCTACACTGAGAGCACATTGCACCAGCCATTTCAATGTCCTTTACATCAGCTATTATAAAAGACATCATGAGACAAAGGATCTATTTCTTAAATTTTTCAACCATCTAGCTAGATATTCCAGAAAACTATATCCTACAAGAAGCCAGGATAACAAAAATAAAAGTTTGAAGGATTCTCTAAATATTTTATGAGATGTTTACTTAGTGGTATAAACAATCTGTTCAAAAAACTGTATAATTATTATTTCAGTTTTCAATATAATTGTATAACTCAGCACAAATAAGATATAATTTATTTAATGTAAGGTCTTGGGCTTCAGAAATACTCAGCTTCCAGCTGTGTGCATTCCAAAAGAAGAGGAAAATACTATGTTTGAGTATCGCACCATCTAGGGCCTTGCCTCAGCTGTGAGCTCAGCTGTGAGACMGCACTGAAGTTGCACTTTGTAGGGCCAGAGTTACATTGTAGCAGGATCAGACACRAATTATATGTAAGCACGATCAATTTATATTTCAAAATCCCCTTTTTCCTAAGCTTAGAAGATATGAAGCTTTTGCATTCTCAAAAGAGTTATGCTAATTCTTACAAAAGAATTTTAGTGAAGTTGTTATGGTAAACACTAAAAAAGACAGGAAGCAGTACAAGTCAGCTATGTAACCTTAATTTCAACACACATATGTCATCATACTATGACACAGCCTGCCACAACTTCTCTCAGTGTGCAACCACTGTATTGAATATTGATAAAAAGCCTATTCTAAAGACATAATGATTAAATGCCATCCATCTTATGGTGTTCTTTACTGTAATGTTCATTTCACAAGTTTAAATTTAATTTTTTTAGTATTCTCGATGATATATCAAGATATTTAAGAATCCAAAGCATAGAACCATTAAAATCAAAATATTCACAACCAGTATGTTCAGTTTGAGATGCCTAGGGCCTGGTCTAGCATTATTTTGCATCCTGTGCGTAGCTTCCATTGACTACAATCACATCTCAGTCCTCAGCACAAATCAATCCTGCAGTGTCAAGACATACAAAACCAGGAAAAACATATTTAGAAATCACCGCTTAGCTTACTGACTGTAATGCTTAGCTTGACTGAGCTGGTTTAAAAATTCAAGGCATCGGTTCCTTTTAGAGAAGAATTCAGTAGCATTAAGAAAATTACTGCTTTAAGAGACTTTCTCAGCTTTATATAGAAATTCTGTGGCAAAACGGAGAAACCTTTCAAGCACTTTGAGACACTTTATTTGGCATAAATGTAAACAAATTTCAAACATATAAGGGCAAATAGGAGCCAATCTTTCTCTATATAATTGTCTAGCCAAATAGTAAAACTGACTTCAAGCTTACTCAGCATTTTTCATTCAAAAAGCAAAGAACAAGTGCAGTGTTACTTGCTTAAAATCATACTAATATAACAAGACAACTGCTAGAGATCCTTACATCATCCTAACTTACTCTATGCATAGCACATAGTGTCATTCAAAACAGAGAAATTGATAATTACATATRCTCTCACACACATTCATTTTCTTGCTACAGGTAACATTCAAGCAGATCCTTACTTATTCCAGGACTGCAATTTTTCTAAAAAGCTATCAAAAAAATGACATTTGACGCAAAAGGCCACAGAAAGAGCTGAGAGAAACCTCTCTGATCCCATGTATCATAAATACTAAATAAAAATGCAGCCATACAGCTTGTATTGGCACAAGAAAGCCCAGAGGGGCGGACAGGAGTCCCAGAAGCYGGTGCCAGAACAGACCTCTCCTCCTCAGTATGTTCCTCACGAAAGGGGATTTTATTATGGCTGGACAGTACAACAAAATCAGGACGGAGGGGCACCCATTCCTTTTCTGGTAGACCAAACTGAAAAGAATACTTTATCAGCAGCTGAGAAAAATTAAAGCTTCTGTGAAAGACAATTTACTAATAGTTCTCAGTCACTTTGATGAAAATGTGCAGTTAAAAACAGTCAACTGCATGGGACATAATAACATCTCTCATTCACCCAAAAATATGCACTGTACTGGCAGGTGGAATTGAGTTACGTACCCTTTGCATGTATAGAGTGGGATATGGCATTTAACATATGATCCTGAGGCTCCAAAATTCAATGGCCTCATTTAAGAGAATTATTAAGGATGACTGTAAGAGAGATCAAAGACAAGAGTAGCATGTTATTTATATCATGATGTGCTGCTGGATATATTTCAGAAAACCCAAGCAAAGCACAAGTGCAACTTAATTAAATCATAAGTTTTTAGTAGTCTAAAAAGAAAAGCATAGAGTTTGGGGGTTTTTTTTCCTAGCCAATACAAAAAGATATAGGACTTTGCTCCTTGTTTACTATGGTGAAATATCCTTTATCACTAAATTAATTTAACTTCTTGTCTCTAGTCACCTTTCCTATCTGATGCTTTTTTGACGTATTTAAAGTAGTAAGAATAGAATGAAACTTGAAACTAGCCACTTGTTAAACAAATCTGGAGAATAGCAGTGTCTTGACTACTCAAACTCTTCTTTTAAAAAGAACAGCATTTATTTTAAAGCATACAAAACAAAGTATCTTTGAAATTTATTTCTTACAAGAGTCAGTAGCAATAGCTCCTATTAAGGCTACCTTACATGTCCTTTATTTTAATTTGCATATCCTTTTTGCTGAATTTTTATTCGTATGGCTAGTTTTTATACAAGGTGTTTGCCCCAGGATGATTTCAAAAGTTCAAGACACAAAAAGTCTAAGCCAGTTGCTGAAGTAACTGAAGCTAAAAAAATATATGCTGTTTTCCCGTGTCAGATATCAGGTCTAGATACCTTTTCTTTTGGCGGTTCTAGAACTGCTACACACTTGAACAGAGACTTTGCAGTGAATTTTACAGAACCTGGCATTTCTCTCTGTTACAGAGACAAATCCGGCCAAAACCTAAGCTTTCAAGAGACAGACAGACAGAGAAAAATTCACCTCTGTGCCATCAGCAGAGACTTAACAGCAGGTAAATCTGCTTAAGATTTCATGCATTCTGGCCATCATTTTGACCAAGAAATGGAAAATAACCAGTGTTATCATGTTTTGCCTATCTGATGTCATGGCTGAGATCCACGTGCTGGATCTAAAGGTACCAATCGTCCTAAGAACTTTGAAGGATGATCAGTGTCAAGACGATGCTATATATTGAAAACAAGAATTATGGCAATCCATAAATATATATTCTTGTCATGAAACATTGCTGAAACTGGTAATAGAGTACTTATGTACAGGTCTTTTGTCTACCTTCTACAAAAAAGATGTTTAAAATTCAGAACTCCAAAAAGCCACAGTTATACACCCCTTCAACTCAACCGCAACCTGGCAGCTTTCTTTCCATGTACCTACAGCATGTCTTTGAACAAGAGATAGCAGTGAGAATACACACCCGCACACAAGTAGCCAGTGGAACTGTAAAACAGCTGAGCTTTCTTTCTTTCACCTGGACCCAAATTTAGGTCCTTTTACTTTACCCAAAATTCACTGCATTTGAAAGAACATAATTATCAACTGCTCTTTCTAATAGAACTTACGTTGTCCGGAAAGCTCAGAAGTCACCGAAGAGTACAAGAGTACTAACAAATGGATGGCCAGGGCTCATTTCCTGAGGAAATCAGGGGAAAATATCCAGGAGCTGTGATTTGATTACAGTGTCTAAGCACTTTCACAAGGAGAAAATCCTAAACATTAAAGAGCTCTTGAATCTTGTAAGAGAAGATTTTATAAAGAACAATAATCATAAAAAAAATCACACTGGAAGAAAGACACACAGTTCTAACATCTTACAGAGATGGTGATTATTCTTTGGAACAAGCTACTTGAGAAATCTATGGATTCACTCTCTCAGGATCACTTAGTCTAATATGCTTTAGAGAAAAGCAAGATTCTGGGCTCATCAGAGGGGTCGCTAGTAAAATTTAACAGTCAAGCTGAGAATAGACAACCTAAAGGCTTTTGCTGATGTTAAATGCGCTATAAAAAACTAACGATTTCTATTTTCTTGTTTTACTCGCTTTTTAATCATAAAAAGTTGCACTCAAAAACTAAGTCAAAATAATGACAAAATAAAAAATTGCAGGCCCTCCCAGGACACAGCAGCTTGCCTAAAAGATGAGCACCCAGGCTCTGGACGTACACATTATGACAGCCTTTATTTATGGGATTATTCACAGATCTTTTTCCATAGGATTCATCCATTTTTCTGCACATAGGATGGTTCTAGCACATGCTAGAGCACGTGCATATAGCAGTGAAGCCCGTTTACACAATGAAACAGGAAGACATACCTAAAGGATACAAGATTTCCTGAAGGTAATTACTATTAACAACCTTTCAACAGCTGAATGATATGCTGTGGAAGGAGATCCTATCCCTGCCTCTACCACAGTTTCCGAATGATCTTAACCAAGTCAATGAGAYCAAATGAGTCAAGAAATTGCCTATTTCTTCATTTTTTATGCTAAGTTGGGACCTAGAATCTGACTTGCAGAAGTGAAAAGCACTGAGAGCTATTGGTGATGCAAAGAGATCTCTGATTTCAGGATCTAAACAACTCTGTAGTATTGAACAATACCGTAATGAAATACCTTGTTCAAAGCATCTCAAATTGATTGCTCTAAGATGTGAATACCCGATTTTTTATCCATCTATGCCATAATTAGGTAAAGAACTGTTATCCTAAAGTGGTGTTTTGAAAACAAATCCATAAATATTTTTGCAGCACTTCAAGTATTAAAGCACTTACACAATCACAGTTGTCTCAGCTCAGTGTTACTGCTCTTCAGTAAAGGGGTTGAAATGGAGCATATCCACAGAATAAAGGTGATTTCAGGAAATGTATTTACCTTGTAATCTGAGTAGACTAAAGAATTACCACAGCTCAGCTGATGAACTCAGTCACTTGTAGCATCTGTTTTTCAGATAGAATCGTAATGTGCCAAGAAAAGCCCTTGAGAAGTCAGTCTGAATGACATTATATAGACAAGCCATGGAATAAACAGGGAACAGTAAGAAATAAACARAGCACAAAGTAATTACTGAGTGCCTAGGGCAAGAACAAAACTTTACAGACAGGACACTACTGTACACATATTCTGTCTTAAGAATGTTCACTCTTTTCCACTCTTGCTTTTGATATTGGCAGTTAGTTGATTCAGGACAGAGAAGTAGGGGTCCTCAATTGGATGGATCACTAATCTTATGAAGAATGGAAATTCTCATTTTGGGATTCTTACACTGAAAAAAATAGGTACTTATTGCAAAGGTGATCTTGCATCTTTAATACATAATAATCAAGAATTAAAATGAAATCTAGTAGGGCACTGAATTAATTTCTCTTAAACACAAGGAAAGTTGGTTTATTCTTTCAATTCAGTTCAGCACAAGATTTTTGTTCATATTAACAACCACTACATTACTGCTGACTTACCTATTATCTATTAAATAAACATAGTATGCGAGAGGTTATACATAATGAAGAACAGCAAAAAAGTATAGGTAAACCACTTTAAACATTGACACCTTAAGGACTTTTAACGTAAGGAAAGGTAATTGAGATTGAAAAGACCTTCCTTTACAGGCTGTTGTTCATTAGAAATTGAACTCATATTGAATCCAGTTTACAATAAAAATCTCTATAGTAATTGCTGTACTTTCTTCTCCTAAATGAAAGAAAATAGTATTAATATAAGTAGAAAATTGGCACTGTTCCTTGAAAACAAAGTGCTTCAGATATATACAAAACTACCTCTTCTCATAAAGGTTCAAGTATCCACATCAGTGATTAGACCTGCAGCTCACAGGTTCTGACAGTTGCTACACCAAATATTAAGCTGCCTACATCAGTACCTACTCTGTGRTAAGTATCTAGAAGATCAAAGGAAAGCTTTATGTTAATGGAAATTACATACAGATAACAAAAGTCAGTTTTGTTATTTTATTGTTCCTATTCAGTTATTTTGGTGTTATCGTTATTCTGGTCTTCTAGAGACTTACTAGAAATAAAAGTTTTATTTTTCCCTGTTTTTGTAATAATCAACATTGATATGGCCTTGTCCATTTACAAGCCATGATGTACAAGGTTATTCTTGCCTGATATCAACATATCAGTATGCAAGAGTACACAAGCAGATCCTCTATTTTCATAGAAGCCAGGCAAAATCTACAATAGAAATCTGTTCATTATTCAGTGAATATGAACTATCTGGGTTGAAGGCAGGGCTGTAGATCTGTCACTTCTGCTACAGATGGATACCAGGCGTTGAAAGCGTAATACTCTACAATAAGGCAACAGCCAAAGGACACACAGATACCACCTTTTCTTGTGCATGTCTCAAAAGATTAGTGATACAGAGCACTGTATAATCCTCAACAACTTTCTTTAGGCACATATATGAATGTCCAGTTCCTTGACAATTACACAGAGAAGTTGCCATCAATAATTGTTTCCAGGAAATACTAGATTAAGACAAACATTGGTCCTTCTAGCTTGGAGTTTGTAGGTCCCATCAGTCACTGGCCCCCGCAGAAGCCTTTTTCTGCACATCCAGTGCAGAATCTACTGCAAATCTAGCACAAATAATCCAGCCGAGAACTCTACAGAGCTACCTCTAACCTGCCTTCTTCTCAGCAGAATCTTCGAGCTCAAATTTTCTAACCGTTCCACAGCAAGTTTGGTTCTTTATTCTATGTTTCCTGGATGTAATCTCTGGCTTAAGGAGCAGATATTCACTTAACAGCTGATCCCAGAACTCTGCTAAAGACTCACCCTGCCCTTTGACAGTCATTTATGCCTTAAAAAAGATCCAACATAAAATTTGACAATTATTGTTAATTATAAAAGAAGAAAAAAAAAAAAGGATTTCCTTCCCAAGTCCTGTTTTGGCCCTTCTGATAGAATGGATAATTGAATCTTTCTTCACTCTTCAAAGTGTGCCCTTGCTCTGCCCTACAGCACCTTTCAACATTCATCCCCATATGGTTTCTTTAGTTGTTGAACCCTGTCCACATTTGATAAGAAAAACCAGCAAAAACATTATYGCTCTACTTTACATATATTGCTGTACACTCTTAGCTATCACTGCACATCCTTGGTTTTTGACTATGGTTTTTGACATTATGCCTGTGCTCATGAATGTACTTTGGATGTAATCTTTTCCTGTGGATTTGCTTGCTCTTAGTTCAGTATTTGCAAAATAGGAAAAGAGGGGAAATATGGATCTGCTTGCTCTGATGTGCGTTTCTCTTAGATATGCTTCTTATTCTCCTTCTGTTGCAGTTAGTCCTAAGAACAAATCTGCAATGACAGCATACACTTTGGATCACCCAWGGGGCTGTTCATGGACTTCATTTCCTGAATACCATTTTTAGGCTCAGTGGCTGGCATTTTGTGGGACAGACTGCTGCCGCATGTTCATTTCAAGCTTGCTTTCTCAAGGCATTCCTAGAGATATCAGAAGCATGCTTCCCTCCTGTCAGCTTTCTTGAGTGACATATTTATGGTTGACCCCTGCTTCTGTTTTATCTGTATAATTTCTACGTTTAGTAATAAATGTCCCGTGTCACTCTTTCTCATTTACAGTTTACAGGATTTGGGCTGGAATGTAGCATTCAAATAAACTCTACAAAGTGTTTTTGCAATACTAAGCTACATCATGGCATTGAATGAACTACACAGCAGACAACATAAATTACACAATGTTSTTTTATTTGTAAATAGCAGTTTGTTAGTCAAACAGTATCATTATACCTCTGTCTTTCATCCTCTGGTGTGCAAAAGTGTGTAAGTTCCATATTTCTCCCCCACTACTCATTAATATTGCATCTCCAGGTTGAATTACTGAACATTTTAGTTYGGACTACACAGAACAATTTCATTATTTCCAAAGACAGGCAGTACATATCCAAGTCATTTTAAAGTTTTCTGACAGTCTGACTTGATAAAATGATGATATAAATCATCACAAACCTTAACCATCCTAAGGATATGATCAAGCTTTATGTTTCACATTATGAGAGATCAAATTAAATCATTCTTGTAGCTCTATGCTGATCTGCATTGARTGATGTATTTACAACTCTCACCAACTTCAGCGAAACTTGAAAATGGTTAGAATTTCTCAATATCAGACCATTCCTGTAGTGRAGAAGGAACTAAAATTAAATATAAGGAATTCATGATGCTACAGCTTGTACCAGACACAGTCTSTGGTAGAGTGAAAAAATTGTTGTATCTTTCAAGATGAAAGAAGTGTAGATTTAATGACTTACCCCTTCCGCCTTTTCCTCTGTGTTGGCCAGCATCTCCTGGAGGGCCCGAACTGAYAGGGACTGTTCCAGCACAAAGGTGCAGATGGACAAGTCTGGGGGCACATTCTAGATGAAAGAAAAATGCGAGATTCCATTAGTGACAGATCTGCTGAACAGCATTTTCTAATGCTTCTCCTTTCCCTCATTTTCAGCGAATTCAAAAGATCTTCTGTATCCTAGAGGCTATAAAAGACAGTCACATATTGCATTGCAGGTTAAAGAGCAACCAGCCAGCAAAGGGAAGTGATTCTTCCCCTCCACTGAGTGCTGGTAAGATTACCCCTGGCATACTGGGTCCAGTTTGGGACCCCAGTACAACAAAGATTCCAATAAACTGGAGACAGCTCCACAAAGGGTCACCAAGATGGTCAGGGCTTGAGTGCTTGAGGAAGGCTGGAGGAGCTAAGCTTCACTTGCCTGGGGCAGAGAAAGGGGAGAGAGGGATCTCACAGCAATCTTCAGCTACCTAATGGTGACTACAGAGAGGAAGGAGCCTGACTCTTGTTGGACGTGCACAACAAAAGAACAAAAAGCAATGCATACAATAAAAAATKCAATTAGATATTAGAGAAAAAAAATCACCCTGAAGATGGTTAAATACTGAGAGAGGTTGTCCAGAAAGGTGTGAAAGCTCCATCCTTGGAGTTACTCCAATCTTGACTGTGAAAGAMCCTGAGCAATTTCAAAGCTGGCCTGGTATAGCTAGGAGGCAGGATCAGATGTCCTCCCTGAAGTACCTTCCAAATCAGAATTTTCCATGATTCCACCAGTAAGTCCCCATCATTATTGTACAACAGGTATGAAAATAARAAGGATCATGTTTYCATCTTTAGAAAGCCTTCAGCTAACATATAGYAATGCAGGCAAAKCATGACCTAGACTATAAAGGAAATTAATGACAAGCTRTAAAAGCAAAAATTGTGGAAATTCYAATGCTACTTACAAATTAATAGATTTTAGAGCGCTATTTTCTATATCTCCAAAGATAATAGTTATTTTTATTTATTCCCCACTGATGGCAATGCAGAAAATTTCTTTTCCAAAAATTATGTATTTTTGTTTCATCAAGACAATAGCAGGTATCTTTTCACCTGCTGTTTTGACTACCATAACCTTTTTATCTCAAGTCTTGAGGTCCCTGCTCATTTTGTACAAATATGCTTCTCTCACTAGTGTTTACCTTAATTTTCCTGCATGATAAGGAGGACTATATCCAAAATTAAGAGACTTTCTTTCAGTTCTGCCTAGTAAACTACTTTTGCTCTGATATCTCTATRAGGAATATGCAACTGTCCTGATTGAAGAGAAAATCTTTGTAAAATCTTTGCAGGTTCATAAATGTTCATTTTACATTCTTACGGCACTGATCAACATAGCGCTCCATATTTAACAGATATCTAGAAATTCCTGTTAGTAACTAGATATAACAGTACACCTACATAACAAGGTATGTATGATGAACTTAGATGGGAATACTCAGAGCAGAAGTTGCAAGAAACTTATCGTTGCTGATCTGCGTCCATGGACATGATCCCAASACTGTAGAACCACTGCTGGTCACTAAACTCTGGGCCACCGCAACAAATTTCTGGATGCTGTAGGTGCATCTTTGCTGCATTAGGAAATCAACTCTCYGAGTGCATTAGCCAAAAATTTGCTYAAACAAAACAGAAACGTAGAAAAGTAGAAACCAGTATACAAATATGTGAACAGTATGCAAACGTGTAATCTTTTTTAAAACTAGATGTGTCTATACTTGCACCTCTTTTCACTCTAGAGGTTTCTTATCACTGAATTGTAATGKACTCTTCTCCATAATCCYGATCACCATGAATCACAACCCCTTRATTGTTTCAGTCATTAAGGTGTCTGTCTGCTTCCCTTTTCTTTCTCATGTTCATTCTCAGGAACCAAAGGGCTTAAGCATCATACTCAGCTGGGGGAACAAACTGCTGCTTTTAGACTCCTGGTAGGAGCCAGGACTCATCCTTACAATGGTCCAAGCCTGTGAATGCCTTGGCTAAGACAGCACCTTCTCAGCGTTGCTGAGTGCTTCACTATATTCTGAGTAAGCTAAAAGTAGAGAGTCTTATAAAGATAAATATTTAACTACTTGAGAGTGAAAAAAAATCACTGTGCTATTGAAAAGCTAATCTTATAGACTATAATAAAAATYGGTAATAAAACTGAAACAAGTTTGTAAGAGCAGTGTCTAAGTTGCAAGGTGACAAAAGAAAATTAAACTGTATGCGGGGATCTTTTCTTATGTTAAYAGAAGAATATGCAACTCCTACACATATTTTCTTTCCTCCAAAATCTCTTTTCATGTTCTTTGTTCTTATCCTTTTCATACTAGTTGCATACTTCAGTATAGGAATATTTTTATTGAATATTGGAAAACTTTTTTACATCATGAAMATTTATATTGCTGAAGGATTATGTTTATTCAAACCTTACACATTTCCTCTTCCTAGGCCTCAGYCATTAACCTCAGAAAGGTAATTACAAAATCATTTCATTCATTTTTTTAAAAAAGTTTAAAATATCCCCCCCTTAATGCTTATTAAATTGCTGCTCATCCCTCCTAACATTACAGTAATTCAAATCTGTTTAGTAACTAATAGATATTTCATTACCTGCCACTATTTATGTTTTAATAAAGTAAATACAAAATGCTACTTTAATTTAAATTCACCTAAAGTAACAAGCAATAAATAACATCCTAGTTTGCAAGGGCTTTTTCTTTGTTTAATTATTGATGCAAATGCATGAAATATTTTTAAGCTAACTTTTTARGAACAGGCCTCTACTTATTAATGTTGTCATTGCCATTTTTCTTTTGTAGTTACTTAGAGAGTAAAACAGTCTCTATAGTGCTAGCATTAGACCAACAGACAAATAATCGGATTCTCTTCAGAGCRTCCTTGTAATAGTAAGTCCTGTCATAATCTCGTATTTTACTAAGTGGGAAAGGGAGCACGCGCAGATCAYGGGCTGCGAGGTGGTGGTGTTTCTGCTTAGTAAACATGAGCACAATTTTCCATTCTAGAAAGCTTTGCCGAAATGAATTTTGCCAAACCTTACAGTTCCCTGTAAATTTTCCCCAATGGAGATTGACAGAYAAATAAGAATCTGAACAAAAACAAGAAAGATGTTCCTTGCAATGTGCTCCGACATTTTCCAAGGCAGGACCAGGTTTTCCATATCCATATTTGGCTATAAGCCAACCTTTCTTTTTACACACACTCCGAAACAACATTCCTGGTGTTATTACTATGGCTTCCTTTAAGATTTTTGATGACAGCCTATCTCCCACTTACACATACAACTGCGTGACCCTATCAAAACTTTTGCTACAAAACCTACCCTATAGGTCAAACGCTTTAAAATATGGCAGAGTCCTGCCTCATTTGTTGCAGTGATCAAACCAACACACTTGGGCCACTTCTTCTTCATTTACGTTCAAGAAAGCCATGAGCATTTTCTTCCCTTCCCCTTAAAACTGAGGAACGAAGTCCCAAAGAACGTTTTTCAGCTGCTCTTGCAGCCGGTGAGCAAAGGAGCAGGTTGAGCAGGCAGGGGGTCATAAAGGAAAGCTGCGTAAGATTGCTTTGCTTTAAGTAAGAGAAAAGCGCACCTTCCCCTTAGAGCTGAGCAACGTATTTGGCTCGGGGGCGTGCAGCTCCGCTCGCCCTTCGACGCAGTCCATTTCAATGGCAATTGCCATTTTTTAAAGCTGCGCGTTTGGAAGATGAGTTTTCAGACTGGCATACAGACACAGACTGGCGGTTCCCACTCCAAACAGCCCCCTCCAGAAAGCAACACCCTTCCAGATCATTTCTGAACACTCACTTAAATATGCTTTAAAAAAGATGACTTACACGTCAAAGCATAAAATAAAGATGAGGAAGAAAAAACCCTTACAAAGTCCTTGCCGATCTTCCAATTATCTACTGCATGGCTCATATTACCCTCAGAGAGGAACAGAGGAAAGTATACMAAAAATAAAAGTATTCTAGAGTATATGGTATTCTAATACTCCACGTATGAAAATACCTTCACAGAAATAAATTTCTTAATAGGTTTCAGTGTCCAGACTTGAGCACCTGCATACTGGAGAGGCTGCAGTGGGAATCTGTAGCAACGTCTGCCGTTTCCTCAGCCTTTGTCAAGGACAGGCCAGATCTGCAGACAAGAACTGGAGCGAATGCTTCGATAGACTATAAATACGTTATTAAATACCATAGGATTTTGAAGGAAACATTTTGCTACGTGTCTAACACCCACCCACCAGTGCACTTCTAAGGAATAGCTATGAAAAAAAATTCCTATAATTAGCTAGAAATTTTCAGTAGTTTAATGATAATCATAAATCCTTAACTTGACAGCACAACACAATTTACACATGAAAAAGATGATCACTGCTTGAAAGCAGTGTCTCAGTAGATCAAAATAACCATATTGATAATCCTCCACATTCTCTTCTGCCAGTTTTTATTGTATTCCTCTTTGCTGCAGTGTCTTCCTAAATTAAGACATACAAAAATGGTTCATATTCCCAGTAGGTTGGTTGGTTGGTTGGTTTGTAAAAGAATAGGCAATAAGGTCCTTGGACAGTCCAGAGAATCTACTTCAATTATTCTCTTCTTCCTTTGATCCAGAAGATCAGTGGAAAATTTTGCTAAACAATAGCAGAATTCAAAATCATTCATATTCAATTTATTTTACACAAAACTACAAAACTAGATTATATTTTAACGTCTTTTAACAAAATATAACTGGAAACTTCAAAAGTGAAAAGCAGCACCTCTGCTATATCTGAGTTTAAAACACTACTGATTTTCTGTTAGTTCTTGTTTTCATTTGATCGAATTAAATAACATAGAACTTTTGTCTAGATGATCCAGTCAGTCGTAATTGCAAACTAATATGCAAGTAGCTAAAAAAAAACAATTTGCATAGTGAATAAACTAGAAATAATATTTTAAATTTCAAAAGACGACCCAGTACTGCTAGAAAAATAAACAATAAATTACTATTAACTTTTTCTATTAACTCTTCATCATTGTTTATAAGAGCCCCTTATGCTCAATGAAACAAAACAGATTAACATAGTTAAATTCTTGTCTAGCATTTTTAAGACAAAT
This sequence comes from Rhea americana, assembly GCF_003343005.1. Classification (NCBI taxonomy): domain Eukaryota; kingdom Metazoa; phylum Chordata; class Aves; order Rheiformes; family Rheidae; genus Rhea; species Rhea americana. The sequence continues at coordinate 2,286,778 of NW_028185450.1, forward strand.
ATGTTACTTAGGTAATAGCTGTATTATTTAAGAAAATTTCAGAATTCCTTATTCTTCCTGTCCAGTTTAAGCGACACTTAATGTATACACTAACGCAATTTTCTGTACTAACGTGCAGTGAATTATGCTTTACTCCCTGACAAGCAGATGTGCAAATTAGATAATCATACCCTATATTAAAAAGGTGTTTTGAGCAAAGCTTTTGAAATGCTGTTTTAAAATATCTTCAACTCTAGTCCAACCCACAACAGAATCAGGGATACTGGATGTGTTCATTGCGCACCATTTCAGTTCTTACTGATTATTATTTACAAGCATACTATACTCCAGTGTGCTGGCAGCGAAAGCAAAAGGTTTAGACTCCAAATTCTTTCCTGCTGTTATTCTGATGAGCACACAGCACTAACAAGCCACAATAATCTATGACCTGCTCATATCAAAAAGACTGTGATCCTTCAAAATAAAAACTTGTCTCTCACAAATACTAGTGCAGAACTGAAGAATAATAAATATCATCTGCAAACACTATTCTGTTTCTGTTAATAAGCAACCTTACTTCAGCTTTCTCTTCCTAACTATTTGCAAACTGCCTAGTTGTTTTGCTAGGCTCATGTTTTGTTTTGTTTTTTTTTTCTTTTTTGGTCTCCTCTACCCAAATTGCTAATGAAGTAGATCTGCAGGTGTTTCACYTCTAACTATATATTAAATATTCACACATCAGTGCCTAAGAAGAGCACCTAACTAAGCAGTCTGATTTACAAAGCATCCACAGTTTGTATGACTGTCAAAAAATGAGATGTGGGTGTTCATAACTTTTGAGAAAATAGCACATTTATTAGATGCCTAACTGAGAATCTAGGTGGGAGGATTCAAAAATGCAATTTTAGAACAGAATTTAAGCAAAACAYCTGTACATCTATTCATGGGAACAGCCTGAAACAAACTGAACCGATCACCTATTTTAAAGTTACATTTATATTTATAAAGCCCCCTCTTTTTGGTAGTCCCTTTCACTTAAATGAGATAGGGGTTGGTGACAGTGATGAAATGCACCCAGTACTGCCAAGTAAAAGTACCCATTTCTGGGACCCTCTAGAGAAGGGCACGGCTTTCCATGTTTCCAAGCTTGTTATCAAAAAGACAGACCTAGAACAGAAATACACGGCTCTGCTGACTAGCCCTGTCAGCCAAATAAGATGAATCACATTCACCAAATCCCAGAACAGAAAAGACAGAACAGATTGCAGGTCTTAAGGTTTCAGCGCAACAAGAAAAGATAATTCAACAAGAGCATCAAGCTCCTGTAGGTTTATCAGTAGGAGACCACACAGTGGAGAGGAGACTAGGACAGGCACAGACAGCTACCGGTGGGACAGAGGCCAGATCCAAATCACTGCAATCACTTCATTCCCAAAGGCCAGCTCCAAGTCCTCAGCAGTTCCTTTGGACCATGGAACAGTCATCACCATCCACTATTCCACTCATCACCTGCATTTTAACTTATCTTGTTAATCTGGCCTACACAATTACTCGCTTTAGGTTTTTTGAAAGATTCTCCTCCCAGGGTCACGTTTATGAAGTTCCCCTACCTCACCCACATTTCTGAGTGCAGAACTCTCTCACAATGTTAGGTTTGACGYACACAGTAGCGAAAAAGTCTTGATACGCTTGGTATTATCATGAGCAGTTAACTAGTTTTCATCAGTAAATGAGTTAGCACAGCAGTAAAAACTGAAATCTTTTCCTGCTCTTCCTTCCAGGTAGCAATTGTCATCTGCTTCCAAAAGACAACGATACAGGGAGCATGGTCACACTGGAACAGTTCCTTAGTAAAGAAAAATGTTATCTACAACTTCATCTGCACAAACTGAAAATATAACATGCAGAGGGAAACTGTTTCTTGGCTTTTTTTCTCACAGTTCTAAAAATTCATATAAAATCTACCTCCACAGAGCTTTTTCTTATACAACTACATTTTTTTCTTATATGCTTGTAAATGAAGTTTTACATTAATTTTTCAGTTTTTGCTGTTTTGAAAAACTTCACTCCTGCATGCTCCTAAGGATCACGAGGCCAGTATGGACCTAGGTACCTGCTCAGAAATCCTGAGTTCTAATCCCTAGTATGATATTTACTTTCTTTTGGGATTTAGGGCCTCAYATCATCCTTCACTAAAAAGGATATATAAATAATGTTCTTCTTCAACCTCTCTTTCCCTGGTCTCTTTTTTAACCCTAAGTTCAACACACCTACATTAATGAGAGTTATTTCTCTTTTTTATTTGTTCTCTGAGAATTTAAAACTTTTAGCAATAGAAAAAAAGCGATGATAAGGAGCTACATACACTTCCCAAATTTCAGCCTCATTGAATAAACCAAGTTAATCAACTCAACAGACACTAGAATATACACAGCTGTAGTCAGAAGTTTAAATGAACATTATCTAATAGTATATCACCATAATGCAGTGTAAATCTGTTAATTTTAAAGGTAATCAGGAAAATTTCATGCTACTTAACCAAAAATCTCATAGGATCAACAGTGCACACATCCAAATTAAGCAAATATTTTTGTTCAACTTTATGCTGATCCAACAAATTCTACTTTGTTATGTTAATATTATGTGTATTGTTCAAAACTTTCCAGTTCCCTTTTGATTTTAGAGATTTTGCTGTATTTGTAGCTATTGCAATATGTAATGGAAAAAAATGGAATATTATTATTTGGGAGTATACTATTACTTCAGAAACTGGAAAGAATCAGCTAAATTACAATTCTCACCATATCAGAAAGCATGACCTTTATAAAAGACCCTTCTGAAACATAAAAGTGGACACTTAGTTTTAACTGCTGAGAATTTTATTGTAAATTTTCAAATATTCAACTTGTTCTTTYGTGCTTCTGAAATCAACAGTGGAACTGTATCATGAGGAAAATTGGTTTCTATCAACTCTTGCTGGGACAGGGGACAGAGTTTATACTCGTGAGTATAAACTTCCTACTTAAAGGGAGGAAGGAAAGAAGACGCATCATTTGAGCCCTTCTGAAAGTATCAGCCCTCTCTTGGACAAAACACTCAAAGCACAGAGGCTCTTTTCAGGCACTCGTATCAAAATCTTCTGTTTTGCTTGAGAGCTCCTATAATGTGCTAAAGCACCCGCAGTGCAAAATTCTGTTTTATCAGTAAAATTTTTACAGATTGCAAAATAAATCAGTTTTTATAACCAGAATAAATAATGTATAAAGTCTGTATTGAGTCAATTACTCATTCACAAGCTTAATAAAAAATTCTATTTAAAATAAATTAAATGCAATTGCCCACAAAAGTTGCAGTCTGTCCCATCAGGCACCGCATTACAGAAGCTAGGTGTGCTTCATTCAAATTTAGATGTGCCAGCCTCAACATAAAAATACATTTATATACATAGACACATATGTGCATATGTCTACGTGTGTGTGTGCGTGTATATATATATATACACGCACACACACACATATATAAAGTCAATTTAGCAAAATGAAAAGCACTTCATATCTCTTTTGCCATTCTTATGGTTATGTTTCTTGTAATGACAATAYGTCCATTCTGATTCAGGGTAGCTGTAATGTTCATAAGGCACCCCAGATTCTTTTGATCTGACTTACTTGATTAAAAATAATACCTATATCAAAAACATCACTTTTATCTTCAGTGGTACACACATTTACCTCTACAACATAATGCAAATTACTACAAATGGTATAGTGAAAGTTATTCACCAAAGAAACATACATAACATATATTTTTTATTTTGAAATTCTTAAAATCTTACAGAAACTTCAGCAAATATTTGGGTCGTGGATAGAAAGACTTTAGGAGTTATAAGAGTAGAACTGATACTATCAGACTGTCTGCTAGGAAATTCTTCATGGATTTAGGAATGCATGCTGTCCAGATTTTCACTGCTCACATGAAAAAAAGACAAAATTACTTTCAAACATACCTGTCTATTTAAATTTCAGCAAAATTTTGGAGTGGTTCTTCTAAATATACATGCATATATGTTTAGGCATGTATAAAGTCCCTCCATTAGTGTGTATGGCACTGCATTTGAGCGTACAATGCATGGTAAGYAACCCATTTAAAATGTACCTTTATTAACTATAAAAATTTAAAAAGGTTGGAAGATTAATTAGTGATTAATTGTTCAGCTCCCTAAAAATTCAAATTTTGTCCTTTTTTGGTTTTACATGCCCAAACATTGTGCGGCRCAATGAAGCACAGAGGGGCACTTGCTGAACGGAGCACTGCTCTAGGGGAAGGACTTGGCTTCTCCCCCAGCAGCTTGCCAGTGCAGGGGCCGCCACGTGCATTTCCCAGCAAGCGACTCGCAAGCCCCAGAAGTGATTTCTGCAAAAGGAAACCAAGCAAGAGGCTTTAAGATTAAGGGATGGTGAAGGAGGGTCTCAAGGAGCCGGTAAATGGCACAGGCTGTTGCTCTTTTCCTGCTACCCTTGAATACACATTCAAGGAAGAGGATTACAAGGTGCTTACAGGTACCACCCAGGTGTGCGACTCGCACTCATTTAGATCATTCACTACCCTGGAGTATCACCCTTAACCTTATTCAAACTCTTCCTTTTCCAAATTGTACATTTGAACACCACAAAACACATTAACTACAGTTTTAAGGCCCCACTAGATAAACRTTATGCATGATCACATACTATCTTCTACATGCATTCAACTTTATTTTACCAGGTTTTCAACTTTCACCTTAGAAAGCAAGGACATACTAAGCCTCTACTAAGGTGCACGTCTACACTGGGAGGATAACTTAGCATTTCAAATGCCTTTGTTTAGTATTACTCTATTTCCTTTTTTTTTAAGAAAAAAAGCAGGGGAATATTTTTCTCCAATTCTTGCAAATTTTCTTAAATAGTCACTGAACTCTTTTTAATTAATTCTCCTAATAAATCCACTTTTTTAAAAGAAAAATAGTACAATTCTAAAAAAATTGTGACAAAAGTTCCATGTATGTGAAAAAAAAATAACTTTAATGAAAATTACAGATGCATTATAGAGAAATAGAAATCAGCTAACCTCAGTGATAAATAAGCTGGAAACACCCACAAAAGGAAAGAAAGAACTCTTTTGCCATTTTGAGTTTATAAAGCAAGACATTTATAGCTATTAATCTGTACACATACTTGAAATGGTATCAGCCGAATGTGGGTCAGATTAATGCTTAGTGTAACTCCTACCATATTTATGCTGTAATTCTAATTCATATTTAGCACTCAGGATGTGTTAAACTTTATTYTTATAGTGTCAGCTTAACACACTTAAAATAAGATCTCACTGCAATTGTACTCCATCTCTACGGACTTTCTGACTGCCTAAAGTGAATAAAGTAGCTAAAGTCTAAATAAAAGTCATGTCCATTATGTTATGCAGACAGTTAGTAAAGACTTTGACTAGTCTGCTTTCTACACTCTTACCAAAATTTACCRAGTATCATCCATCCTCCAACAGAAACATCAGTATTTCATGCGGTGCATTACCAGAAAAGTAAGAAGCACRTCGTTTTACAATGAGGTAGTACCTACTGAGGCTGAAGAGAATAAATTTAGTTTAATGACATCATAGCTAGGTCACTACATGTACGAATATGTTTCTTTTCTTTTGATCATCTTTTATACATTTTTTCATCTCAAGCTAGCACATCTTTAATTCATTTTAGGGAAGATAGTGTGCAAGAAGAAAAGGCAAGTGACAAAGTCAGTTCATGTCGAATCACTAAGATGTTTGGCTGGCAACTGACTGTTTCTCACATTTACTATCAACAACTCATAGTCTTCCAATGGATAAAAAGAATTTCCTTACAATATTTTATGTGCAAATACCAAGCATAAAACAGTAACTTTCTGGGGGGAGGCAGGGTAAGGAGGAAGAGGAGAGCTGCAGAGAAAAGATGCCTGTGCTTTCTTACTGTTACATTTAATTTAGGAATTTGCAATTTTGCCGGCGTAGGCATTCAGAACATTTTAGCAACTGATTTCTGCAACAATAAAGCTATTTTTACAAAAGGGGAATGAAAGGGAAGGTGGGGGGAGTGGGAGAAGCAAGGAAGCAAGTGACTTTATCACAGGAATTAAACTATGTTTTTCTAAAATCTCCAGAACACCTAAGCCTGCAGCCGCRGCCACAGCCACCCTAAGAAGATCCCACAGAACCATCCGTCTCTGCAGCTACGAACACTAGATAGTTCCAAGGAGGGAATCCCATTTCATCAGGAATCATTCCAGATTTCAACTTTCTTGATTGGAATATCAAAATACGGTGTTGCAATCTGACTATTATTTTGCCCTATGATACTTGAGCTTTTTATAAAATAATCATGGATGTCAAATAAATAGCAACTGGAATATTGGAATATTAAAAATGACAGCTTAAAATAAGAGCAGTTTAAAATAAATGACTGTAACAGAACATACTGAATTAAGTTTCAGCATCTATTGTTCTATGTACAAAGTGAAAGCCTAAAATTAAAAGGAGAAGAGGGGGATGTTTAATTGAAAAAAAAATTTAAAAAAACTACTCTTAGAACAATATAAGAAAATAAAATATTTTGTAGCCTTAAATGGATTAGAATTAATACAGCAATTAGAATAAATCTAATTGTGAGCTGTTTTGCAATATAAAGATAACTAGAATTGTCTCAATTTTTGTTCCATCCAGAAAAACTCTCAGAAGGCAAGCTATGATCAAAAGAAACCATGAAGCACACCTTAGTCCACATTAGGATTTTAATTGTGTAAATACATATTTAAACAATAAAATATAATGCTTGTAGCCTATTCTTTTACATCTACGTATTTTTATTTTCCTTTGTTCACAGTAAAAAAAAATCCCATCCTCTACACAATTCTTTCTGGTGCTTTTTTCTGGCTTTTGAGCTGAAAACATTTTTTCATAATATTTTGATGATTTATTGTTGTGTGATATAATGCTTTTAATTTTTTTTTTACTTATTGATTTATTTTAAGATAGACGCAATATTTTCTTTCTAAATTTCTAAATCTCCCTATTGAAAGGGAGGTTTTCTCCCTAAAACTATTCTCACAAGTCAACATATATGGGATAGGAATTTGTATGGGAAGCCCTCAAATGAGGCAAAAAACATAGGTAAGAAATAATGCTATTTCACAAGATGTCCACATGTCTTTTCCACAGCAGTTTATTGTCTCCACGAACTTATAATTYACCCTCCAACAGTGCTGCCTGAAACAGACCTTGCACTATTCCACCTTACTCTTAGTATTAGGGCGGTAAACTAAAACCAGTTACAGTCACAACCGGTACTGAAAAGTAACTAGCGCTCAGGCAAGGAGTTTAATGGTGTTTTCAAACAATTTAATGGAGTTTTGACAATTTATAAAAATTAGAGAGCTGATGATCCTGAAGAGAGAAGAGAAAGCTGACCCAAAAATGGTAATAAAAGCATGTACGAAAATAAGACCCCAAATACAACGGTTGTTTCCTCTTACACTTTTATTACGYTCTATTTGTACTACCAGAAGAGCATACTACGTAAATACAGATTTGTGTGTTTGAGTTCTTCTGAAGAATTTTCAAACAGTAAATCCTATCCCAGCACACACATTAGAATTAATATTAGTATGACTGGACTACGAATGCTCTCCTAGGATGGCAAACAGCACTTGGCCTTCTCCCTCGTGCCTTTGATGATACAGTCCCCAGCAAGCTAAAACAGAACCAAATTTGCTTCACATTCAACTACACCGCAGAGTCACAGTTTGGAACTTGGTTATAACTGCGCTTCAATACAATACACATTGCRGAAAGAAATGCTGTATTACTGGAATTTACAATTTACTGAGTAATGGGAACTCAAATTATTTCTTGGCAAGCCCTTTCATATTTTACATTGCCCTGAGTGAAATATTTGTTTGCTTTTTAAGACCTCTAACTGTTCGTCTCATGCAAGTCCTGCACCTGCCTTCCTCTTTCGCAGTTTTTAATTAATTCTCCCACAGTAATCAAAATCAAAATCCCTCAAGCTGAAATATCCTGTCCTTGTCATGTCTTGTAATGATCAATACACACCTTAGCCATATAAATACACCAAAACTACTTAAACTAATTTATCTTAAGTTATCTAAAGCCACTTGACTGACAGCTGTTATTGATCTGGATTGCTGTTTCCATAGCCTTATTTATGACATGTTGCAAACATTGTATTGTGCAGCTAGAACTGGTCAGGAATTGGAGAAACATCAAGAAAAACTGAAGTTCCTAACTCTATGATATCATTAAAAGATTCAGAGGCAGGATAGAGGTGTTTGTAGGATTGCTAAGAGAACGCTGTAGCTGGCTTTCAATAGTCCAGTGACATTAATTTCCAATTTTTAATAACATGTTCTAATGGAAAGGCAATCATTTCGTATCAATGGTACGAAGAGTACAAATATCTGGAATATGAAACAATCCTCTTGTTCCTAAATATAATCTCTATATCTGGTTAGGAACAAAGAGTGTTCCAGGTCAAAACCATTTATTAGTATTACTCACAGAAATTCACTATATTTACAAGATTATTGTTTTCTGACAGGACAGAAAACTCTCTCATCTTCAGTTAAATAAAACATTATCTTCAAGCCCCTCCAGATCACCACCCCAAAAGCATCAGACTGGAGGTAGTGCAAAGTTACACTGCACACATCACCCCAACCCTGGCTTTGCAAAATCCTTGCGTTCAGTCATAGAGAACTGTAAAACTCATTATGGCTTAAAAATGGCATCTGAAAAGGCTGAATCAAAAAAAGACAGAGAGAAAAATGGCATCTTAAACTACTAATCAAARGAAATATTAGTAAGAACAGGCACTTGCGGCTCTAGCCTGCAAGCTGTTTCCCACAGTATTATTCCCTTCCTCCAGGCACTGCAGACAGGTCAATTCCAGAAAAGAAAACAGCCTGGAGGCATCAACGCAGTTCATGCATCAACTGCGAGTACTTCATTCTTACCTACAGATTTTTAAATTAACAGCAAACTTTGAGAAATGATCGTGGAAAAACAAACACACACCCAGGAACTGCAGGAACTGAACTCTGGCCCCCTGCATTTATGCACATCCTCTAACCCGATCACTTTTACACTCTCTGGCTCCTATTTTTTAATGCAAAACAAAACAATTATTCTTTTGCCTGTAAAACCAAGCAAAGCCCTGCTTGCAAWCGTACATTGCAACTCCTGTGCCAGTATTAGGAGAGTTATTAACAAAAGCCTGCACACTATTTGGTTGGCAGGCACGTTAAGACATGAAACACATCTTCAGCCCACAGACCAGTCCCACTTGCCCAATTTTAGCCTTCCAAACTATTTTTAAACTAGCACCTCTCAATTTACTGTYGCAATTGCTTTTGTTACAATAGCAAAAGACATTATTGCTTTCCCTGACTTTCAGAAAGGGCAAAGCTTYCTTAGGTTTCATGAGGAAGTAACAAGGAGGAAGAGACCAGAATCTCAGAAATCACCACCCAAATGATAAAAGCTCCAAGAAGTTTTAATAAACTTCTTTTCTTGCATTTCAGATATACTCAATACTAATTTCCACAAAGATGCATATAGAAGATTTATTTATTATTAGGTTGTTTTTCCTCTAAACTTCTGAGAGCCACTGGGYTAGGATTATTCACAAGAGTCTGCTGAGCAGGATTTAGCCAGACAGTGCTTAAAAATACTGAATGCAAAGTAAGAGTGTCATGATTTCAAGTGCTGAACATGGCTGCAGAGCCAATTTGACACTGCTGCTTTACATAACGTTTGTCTAAAGGACTTATTTCACATCAAGCGTTTGCACTTTCATGCGCTCTTAGCTTGAAACACACAGATTTAGGAAGCTGTCAGTTATTTCAGGTTTTCAGCTTCTCAGCTACATATCACCCAAATCAAAATCCAAAAGCCTGCTTTATAACTTCTCGGCATGTACCGCTGAACGCTGCCATAAGGCCATCAGAGAAAATACTGAAAATGCCAAGCTCTAGAGGGCTTAGCAGAATATGCCCCTGCGCAACCTTGTCATGTTCAGTTATACAAGGTAATAGAGCAACGCAGCAGGCGCTGCGCTTGTGCTCGCAGCGAACAGCTATTATTTGTGGCTTTCATCAGATCGCTAAAGGTTCAGCAAATAAGGACACCCACCCAAACGAGCTCCATCTATTCTGACTTTGCTCTGTGTATTGCTCTGCTGACTTTTCAAGATCTTTCTAAAGGTAGTTTTGAAGAGTTAGAATACTCGGAGAAGTCAAATAAGCTGTTTGCAGTGCTCAGCAGCCAGCCCCAAGACTTCAGCTTTAACACTAAACGGGGGGGGGGGGATCCATAAAGCAAAACCTGTCAATGATGCACRTGCAAAGGCATTGCTACAAACAGAACGCAGAAGTCCCTTTCTCTCTTAAATAGATAAAAAGCATCATGCAACAGCAGCAACTCTCCCTTTTCCTAGGAACGGTACTAAAGAGGCCAGGACTCAGAAGCTAAATCACAGCAAACTGACAGTTTTCTCCACAGCCTGCAGAACGCTCCCAAAACCAATTACAGGATTGTGCACCGTGTACCTGACCCCTTACATCACGTTGCTGTTTTCACAGCAGTATCTCAGGCAAGATTTTCCAGTGTAATACCTRCTCCTTTTTATATTTTAGTCTTTAAACAATGAGAGGACTGAACAGCTACTGGAATATACAGTTTTAAAGGCATATTGATTTAATAGGATTTCCAGTTTTTTTTTTTCATTTATTTTATACCAGAGGTTTCATACTCTAGATCTGTTCCATTGCATGAAAAGCATACATTGCCATATTTTTTAAATGAGAGACATTTTGTTATTAAAAAAATTGCAAATTATAAATTAGGCAGTAAAGTTACAATTCATATTAGTTAAATTGCACAAATTACCTAGCTTTAAGTTCAGTTTCTTGATTGGATAGCTTATGTTACTGGTGGTGTGAAATGCAAATAATTAATATTAAAAATTAAATGAGCAATTTGAAATTTATATCTTGTATTGGTTAGTTGATAACACAGACATAATGTATATATATATGTGTGTGTATCATATGTACTTCTCTTTTGCACAGTACCACGACTTGGAGCACTGTGATAATATAAATAACAACAGATAGTAAATTAACATTCTATCTGAGTTTTTAAAAATGTTGGCTTCCTTCTTTCTTTCTTAAAGCTGTATTAGCTCCATATGAAATAAATTCAGCAGTGAGCAATGTTTGCATTTAAAACACAGTAACTAAACAAAGTTTTTCTTCTTGGTCCAGAAACTTTGCTGTATGTAGCTTTTAGCCAATTACATTTCTACCTAAATAGATGCAAATGATTCCACATGTAGAAAGTCCATTCTGCTAACGTGAGGAATTCCAACTATCTCAAGAAATGGTAAGAATGGAAGATGGTCACCATTGAGCAAGACAGTGTCCAAAAAGAAATTAATATTTCACAGAGGAATATCAGCGCTAGATTGCATTCTTGTGCCTGCTTTTGAGCAAAGATGCTCTTCAGCGAGAACTTGAAATTTAATGTATCACATTCATTTYATCTTAAGAAATAATTCTTTTGCTTTGGGGGTTTACATCCAAGAATCACAGTCAAGTCTGGTAGATACAGCTATGCAGCTGCATTTAGGCTCAGGATTTGTACAGGCCTGAAAAGGAGCAAAAAATTAATCCCAAATATGCAAATAAATAAATAATTTCAAAAATATATTTTTACATATATTTGTTTATGTATATTATGAAAATACATCTCAATGTTTCTTCAGGAAAATGCATTACATTATTTACAATGCTTCCCTACATACCCATTTTAGTAGGGAAGAATGAGYCAAAGAACCAACTCTTGTCAAATCTATGCCTATAAAGATTTTCTCTACCTATGTCTTAATTACGTATGTTAAGTAGGGCAATTAATGTGTAAATATGCATAAATTTATTAACAACTCATTTAAATTATTAAAAACAATTATCTCAGTGAACGTCTGCTAAATGGAGTCCTCTGAACATTTACATAAGATTAAGGGCTATCTTAGCCATTAAATAAGCACATTTATTTTGGCAACATGTCATAAAGACAAGTAAAACTGCCTTTGAGGTGCAGGTACAAAGTCCTGCCAAAGTCGCAACAGGGTTTTTTTTTGGCTTTTTTAGAAGGAAGCAATGTAAACATTAATCATGAAAAAGAAAAAAAATACTGTATGTCGAATTCCCAGAATGATCCACTGCAAGCAAAGGCAGGCAATCTAGATTCCACTCATCACAGTGAATCAAATTTAAAAATACTTAGTACTTCATTATGTCAGTAACTGCTGGAAAAGCATCTACTTACATTCACACACTAATGGACACTGTGGGCTTATTTATACACTGGGATTTATGCAATCAAAAATTACACAGCACAGGTCCTGTTTCTCAGCAGGAGTCAGAGAGATTAATTATCCTGGCCACTGAGAACATGCTTAAGTGCTTGCTGCACAAGCCAAAAAAAGAAAGCAGTCCCTGCCTTCACATCTTATACTCACTCTGAAAAACAAATGAAGTTAAATAGTTTTTTCTAAAAGAAAATATTCAAAGCTATTTACATCTGCCACTCATTTTTATGGGGTTATGCTCAACATCAGTCAGCTCTTGTGAACTTTCTGGGAGATGGGAAATTTCAGGTGACCCAACTTCTGACTTGCATCTGAAGACAAAACACGTTCTGCTRTCTTTCTCCAGGTCCTTTTATTGACCTATTATTGGGAGTAGATCATTGCRTTTGCTCTTAATATAACAATTGAGATAACTGCATTTGCTTTACCAACTGAACTGCCTTCTTTGATAACCCTGTTAGAAGGAACCATCTTCCAGCTGCAACAAGCAGGAGGCTGAACCACACAGCTCTAGCTTCCAGGAGAAATCAAGGTACAGGAGTCACAGCCATGCCTTTTTCCTACGTTCTTATCTAGGAAGCTTCTATATGGATTTTKTCTGCTGACATAGACATTTCTTGTCATATTTGACAGCCACACTTGTCTGCTGCCTTGCTTGTGCTGCACAACCATCCTTCTCCACCTTCCCTTCTCCCCACCTCTTTTCCAGTCCAGCCACCTACTCAGGGGCAGCAAAATGTTAAGAGCGYAACAAAAAACAATCTAATTTTAAAATGTAAAAAAATATATCTCACTGTAATCTCTCACTGAGATCATAGATCCTGTCTTAATAATTAAGTGAGGTTCTTCCACACAAGGATTTAAGGATTTAAAAGTAAAGCAAATGTTGATGATACAAAAATCACCCACTGGCCAACTTCAGAAAAAGAGGTTTATGTATGCTGTGGCTTTTTTATGACACCTATCTTTAATTTTCTTCTTTTTACTTAAGAAACTAAAATCGCTGCCTTTTTTCCCCATAACTTTGCCAAGTTTCGCCCAGAGAGGCTGTGCCATCTCCATCCTTGGAGGATTTCAAGACCCAACTGGATAATGCCCTGAAAAACCCAGTCTGAGCTCAGCATTGGCTTGATTTGACTCTAYAGAAGGCTTCCCAGAAAAGTGAAGGAAGTGGATTCTGGAAAGAGTTTTGAAGTTTGAATGGATGTGAACTGAATACAATGTTCATTACAGTGTTTGCTAACTTAGCCCAACTATTATCGTCAAAGTTTTGTTTCTGTGATACTTTCAAAATCTGTTTTCCTACAATGCTGATACAATCCATATAATGCTCCAAAGAAATAGTTGTGCTGTAGATCCTCACTATGCCAAATACATTTAGTTTAAAAACATTTCATCATGTGCCATCCAGTGTTATGGTCCTAACAGGATAAATGCTAATAATCATTAGTTGCCAAAGCGTTCTGTCAACATATGTCTTCTAGATGACTGTTATTTTTGCGTGTGAACTATTTAATGATTCTACAGCAAGAAAGTGCACATGAGTAGGCTGTGCTAACAAGATATGAATTACGTTACCAGGATCCACTTCTTGAAGGGTGCTGAAGGGTGCAAGAAACTCTATTAGGGATCTTCAAGAATATAAGCACAAGGTGAATAGAAAGAGTCTTGGAAGCACAATGACAGGATGATACCAGAGGTCCCAGTGGTATAAACAAAAGTATAAATGGTGAATTACTAATCACTAAAGAAACGCAACCTGGAATTCTGCATAGAACCAATTTTAGGGCATTTGAACCTGTACAGAATTGTGTAACAACATATTGCCACTGTCCATGACTGAACAAGACTATCTTTTGGTTTTTACTTGACTGCAACAAAACTAACTAGCATCTTTGCTTCAGGTTCAGGTATACAGAATTGATCACTCTGCTACACTGTACTGCTATTATAAGTATTTTTTTATAACTATTATGTGTGTTGGCCTACTGCCAATTATTACYATCTATAACCAGTGCTTGGTTTGGTACCTTGTGCTTGAGCCTCGCTGTAATTCAGAAGAAAAACTTTTTTCCTTGGCCACTGATGCTTTCACTAGAGTACATCATGACTCCATGACACCTAAAAAATACCCTTATGGACATTCAGGGWAATGTTTTCTACTAGCTCAAGAACTCTGCTGGAACCTTCTTCAAAGTATCATATGTCCCTTTTGATATTTTCTATGATCTTTCTTAAATAATACAAAATGTTGTACGGACACAGACATTGAAGAGAAACCCATTTTTACTTACTCTAACAGTCAACTTTGCTTTACAGATTTTGTAATTTTATGGCGCTCTCAGTATTTAACCCTCCAAATGATTTCAGATAAGCTCATCCCAGGAACTGCCAACTCTTAAAAATTATAACTAGGATGAGCCACACGTCGTTCTTTTTTCTTTGCTTTTCTTCTCAGAGCTCAYGCAGGACAAGCAGAATAAATATTGCCTCAACAAGCACCCAGAAAAGGCAGCATTAATGAGAAAGTATAGGAAAGTGATTTGAAATTTACACCATCCCCCTTAAAGACAACAACGTTCAGGAGTTTTACATAGTAAAAGAGACGCTATAGATTTGATATCCAAACTTACTACGTGACAATAAATTCATTAAACAGATTTTTCTGGCCTTACAGGTGACTAGCACCTAGTTCCATCCTGGAACATTTTTTACTGTTAAAAAAGATTCACTTAAAATGGAGCAGCACAAATGAATTCATCAAGATCTCTGTTATTACAATGAATCATTAATATCCCAGTGAAAAATTTATTGCGATGAATAATACATTCAAAATGATGAAACACAGAAAATGAAGCATTACTCTGCAATGTATCAGAGAAAATTAAAGTCATGTTATGGAATCTGGCAAGCTAAAAAAACAATTTTGGTATTAAATCTTTCTAGATGCATTACTTTTATTTAATTCTCTCACCAAACATTTATATTTTATTTAAAGAAAAAAATATATATATATATGTTAAGCAACAAATATTTTTCCTGTTGAATTATCAAGAAGTCCAAGTATACTCACTACTTTAATCACAAAATCAGTTCTGCACTCAGAAGGTCAATTTTTGTCTTCGATAACATTTATTGGAGCAYATGTGACTGCAAAACATATCCCCATGTGTTACACCAAATAGCAAAAAAAAWTATTTTTTCAAGACACTGTATCTATTGTATAGCATCCTTTAAGAGATTAGACAAATTAATCGATCAGATGAAACTTCCTTGATATTTGCACCATCATTCTGCTGGGCTGGGAAATTAGAAGAATTTAAAGTAATAACCATGTCAAAGCAAAAGGCCCAGAATAAAAAATTATCACAGGTGGAATAGTCTCTTCCATGGTCTTCAAATGAGCACAATCAAATATGTATTTGTGTTGCAACACACAAAAATTGCCCTGTGAGCACAGCTAGATTGTGGCAACCCAAATAATAAGCACGCTCTTCAGACAGGCTGCTTCTACTAGTCAGTCTTCAATGGTGGCTCAAAACAGAAAGCACAGCACTAGTCCAGCCAAAGGGCCATGACAAATCAGGGATTAAATTTCAAAGGGGGATTAAAAGAAAAAATATATGGTTGATAAAACTTAATTTCTCCATTCTCCTAGATAGACCTGTGTATACTACATCGAAGTAGGCAATATTATAACTGTGTCCTTACTTCATTCATGCTATTTAAAATAGTCAGTTGTACCTTAGAATTTGATGTGGATTCCAAAAAGCAAAGTCTGTTGCCAAATCCTTCCGCTGCAAGACACAGTTTCTGTTGCTCCTTTTGGACAGTTGCAGTGCACTGCAGAACCACTTCATCATCCTAATAGATAGCAGAAAAAAAAATTAACAGTGGTTATGCTTTTTACACAAGAAGATTTCAGGAAGCGTTTACAGAGTCAGTGCTAAAATCAGGTTATCCACAAACACAAGCAGAAATGAATCCCAGCATGATTTTCGTTCTCTAAATTGAGAAGGTAGGCAATTCAATGAAAATAACTGTAATACCTACATGTGTGCCTTCTTCTGTTTGCCTATCTTCATAAAAAAAATCAGCACTAATGTATGAGATGCAGATGTTATGAACTAAATTATTCTAGTAATACAGCAAAGATGATGTCAACAATCCTAAAAAAACCTGGAGCAGATCCTTATTTAAATTCCAATTCTATAAAGTAACATACCCACAAGCTGAAGAATTTGTTTGCATAAAAAAGACTTAAGTAATAACAAAGTAAAGTTTTGCTGCAATGAGCCTATTTTCTAGGAAAGCTTCTCCTTTTAAGAATCCTACAGAAATATTAATGAATATATGACCCTGTGCATCTTGCTCATTTATTTATGAAACAAAATGACAGTTTCCAATAATAAATTTCACATAAGCAATAATGAAAAGCTCTTATATAACACTGTAAATAAAAAGTAATATAATAAAATTGTGGGATGAAGAATGTAACTGAAGCAAAATGAGTATGAAACTGCATTAAGAGATTATAATAGTGCATGCATGAAAGCAAAGCTTATTTACCCCCAAAAAATGGTTTTTTATAAGCAGCTGTTTACACAGAGGCATTCAGAAAAAATCATCTGCATTAAATAMATGCCTGAATTTAAAATGAACTGAGTGATTTTAAAGTAAAATGAAGGCACTAGTAAACACTCTTTTTTAATTAGATTGGCCTTTTATTTGGCTTAATTTAGTTCACCCTAGTAATTAAACTAAACTGAAGTTTATTTAATTCTGAAAAGAACACCTGCAGAAAAGATTAAATGGAGTTTAACCAGTCAYTTTAAAAATTAATTCATGTTCCCTTTTTTAACTGTCCTCATGTAGTAAACCCTAACCCTAAGTTTAAGTCAACCATTTTCCTTGTACACCAGCAAAAGTGCCTGATTTGCATGTTCCTTATGATTCAGTCTGTTACAGAGACAAAAAGCAGTAACTGCTTCCACGCAGACATTAAATCCCCCAAAATGTTGTATGTGCAGCTTACAACATACAACTGTAATTATGTAACACGCTAGTACACAGCCAGCTACGCGACAGCGTCAAAGCTAGAGCCTGCACATCATACGCTTAGATGTACCTGACACGACTGAAGTAAAGAATGGGAATTCTTGTTTGCAGCAGCAAACACTTCATCATYGCGTTCACTGCTCAAAAACTTTCATCTTTATGCAAAGCTGGGGTGTATGCACAGCATGAAACCAAGACCTTCTGACTATCATGTCTATCTGCCTGCGTGTACTTCCAGGGCTTGTGCTAATGCATTTTACATGACRGCATGGCCTCTGACAAAATTTACAAGTTTCTTGAAATATTTTAGTGGGAATGAAAAATCCCCAAAGGCTGAATAAAGGAGCTAGAATTGTWAAGGGATCTCCTGTGCACTCTTTGTAAAAGTAGAATCTATTAAAATGCGTTTCTTAGTACTTCAGAGCTGGTTCTTTTTTCCTAATCTTAATTCCACTTGATTCAAATAAAAGTTTATCTCAAGGTTAAAATAGTAGTGTTAGATTGTAACCATATAAATACAATCTCTCCCTCCTTTTCACCTTGTTCCTTCTTCCTAAATAACCATACAGGCAGAACGGCAACCCCGCTCACCACGCCACCATCGTGCGTTGGGCTAGAATCCCCCCCCAAAAGGGTCACTGGGGAAGATGCCAGCATGGCACTCCTCCAGGGCCAAAGGCAGACAAAACAGTAAGACTACTTTCTACTGTAATCCACCATCTTTAGGAAAATAACGCACTTTTGTACTACCCCATTCTCCACCACTGTACAGCACTTTGAGAGAAAGTCTGAGAAGTGTTCTAAGTRCCCCATCTCTAATCATCACTCTGCTAACAGCATTAAAAATACGTTGGTTTTAGGTAAATCCTTGATGTAATTAACTTTAGTTAATGATCTAATGCATCATATCCTTCCTTATCAAACTGGCTACAAACCAATTACTGCACTATCAGCTGTGTCACATAGACGCCGACTGTTGCAGGATTAAGGAAAGGAATACAGCAACTGCTAAATTACAAACACATACACACACAAACATTCTCAATTCATTTTACAAACATTTTCTCCTCTTTTGCTGTACAGCAGGGTATACAGCATACTGCATTAAACACATAGCTCATAAATAAACTTTTTTTTCAAAAAAATGCTTACTGATTAATGGTATCAATGGCCCTCCCATGCCTTTCTCAAAAATTCCCAGGTTGGCAGGACATGCTCACTGGTACAAGAAAGCAAGTCACAAATCATCTGCTTTGACACATTTTCTTCRGATTGTGTTTAGATGGTCCTAATTCAGGCTGTAGTGATCATGTTATTGAGCTTCTCCTAGTAGTGGAGATGGATTCAATAAAATTGACATGTAAGGGGTCAGAAAGGTGCAATACCTTTGCCCGGTTAAGTTAAAGGCAATTTTAGATAATTATATATACCCAGCTCTAAGTTGTTCTTCRTTTTTGTGCGCATCATTAGAGAAAAATCCACTATAAACTCTATCCTGGAWTCAGTCTTCAAACATTTGCTGACTACATGTTCAGAGGACTCCTATACAAATGCTACCTGATTGTGCTGTAGAATTATATTAAGGTAAATAATTCCATATCATTTCTTTAGAGGAGAATAGTAAGTGGGTAAGCATCTCAGTCCTGTCTTTCTGAACTTATTTTCAAAGCAGGATATGTTACCTAGTTCCAGTACCAAGGGAGTTAAAATGTATGATTTCCTAATTTGTTTTTTAATGAAGTCATCTCCAATAAGACCTTCCCTGAAGGTCACCTTGCTCTCATATAAAGAAAGTCATAGTATGCCTCATTAAATATCTGCTAGAGAGAAATATTGCTCATATAATCTTAAACCTTGAATTAGGGAAGATCTCAAACTGGCTCACTTCCTCCTATTACTTTCTGAGCATTTTTATACTCATATGTTAGGCAGAYGAGGTTTTACATCACCATAATTTCTTTTGTCAGTCACTGTCAGATTAAAACTGATAAAAGTTATTTATGTTTCAAATGGCTATCACTGTAGCCTTCAAAAGTTAAATAAACCACATGTTTATGGATCCAGCTCCTCTTTATCTAATTCTTTCCTACCCATCTCACCTGCCTCTGCAAATTCACTGGCAGAGGTAACACAGTTGCAGACAGGAATACCTTAATYTGCTTTTCACAGTCCCAGAATCCAAAAAAATGGTCTCCAGCAAACTGTACACCCGCTAAATGTCTCCGCCATTCAAATACTCCCCCAGTCCCCTCTCTTTTGGGACAGGACTGTCCTGTGCACACGCCAACATGCATCTCCCTGTCAGAGCCCCATAAACGATTAACTACAGAGGAGGTTTAAAGTAGCAACTTCGTCTTTAATGTAAGTGATTCCATGTTGCTTTATTTATTAAATCTCTCGCATGTTGTTCGTTGCTCCTGGTAAGCAGATTGCTTATGGACAGAAGACTATTTCGAATATCTCTATCAAATGTTGAGTTACTTTGATATCACAGTAAACTAAACAGAATAAAGTGAACGAGATTCCAAGAAGCCAACTCCAAGCACAGATGTTTAATGCCAAAATTACTGCCATTGGCAGTAATTTTTGATCCAGCTGGAATCTAAACTCTCAGACAAACAATGTTTTAAGCACGCAAAAAATACTTGTCTATATATCATCAAATTCACAGGCAAATTCATCACAGGCAAAGCCAAAAATTCTAAATTTCCACAGCACAACTAGCAGTCTTTGTACTTAGTCAGAGTTACATAAGCGGTAATAAAACGCCAGTGTGTGTCTATCATACTTGGTGAAATACTAGTTTAGCATATCTTTCATCTCATTACAATCTAATAAAAAACAGTATCCATATTTTACCTTAACTAAAAGTATTATTTCAACTACTTTCACAAAACAACTGCAACACTCACAAACTAACTGGAACACAGCACAGTCTTGGAAAGATTCTAGCACAGACCAGAAGAAAGAGCAACAGCACAGTCCTAAAATCCCAAGAGACATTTGCTCTTACAGATGTTTCTATTATTCTTGTTTTGCTGAATAATCACTACTTTGATGTACATCTGCCAACTTGACTTGCTTTCTCCATGGAAATTGGAAACTTCATCAGTATTTTCAYCCTAATCCTCTGTCACATAGCAATMCTCATTACTGAGCTCATTATGTCTCACATTTTTCCATTTTTTGGATACAGTAACAAAGGTATCAAGAGARTAAGTGAAAGGAGGTGCCAATATCCACAAAAATTCTGCGTACAAAGTGGTGCTGCAGCCTATTATCAAAAGTACTAGGCGAGCAGTCATCAAAAGAGCAATGCAGTTCCTGATACAASAGTTTCACAGTTTCAGAGGTAACTACACTTATTCTGAATAAATCAAACCAGAGACTCTGTCCAACTATCTTAGACACTTTAATGGATGGTTCTTATCACAGCATGAACTTCTTCATAACACTCCTGGGAATCTGGAAGTACTGTTATCTCCAGTGCACAAACTGGAAATTATGGAACTAAGATCATATTATCTACCTATGGTCACAGAGCATGCCGGTGCCACGGCAGAAGTGGTACCCCGATTTCCTATATCTAAACTGATAACCTAAGTCAGAAATCCTTTTTCCCTCTCCAGTTTGCAGATGAACTTGCTAAAGGGTAATAGATAACTAATGTTTTAAGAATATGACCGAGTGCCATGTTGGAGTAGTCTATTAATCCYGACCAGTCCTTAAATATCAGCCAGTACATCAATTCATAGTTTTAAGATACCACTTCTTCCAATCAAAAAATTCTGCTTTGTATTATGGCAGGTATCTAAGCCGTCTCAAATGGCACGAGCTTTTGRTAATTATCCAACTGCATTTCTCATTCTGATTCTTCAACCCGCGCTTTGGAAAAAAAGGTAGGTGTTATCTATGCCATAAAGCCCTACTTATTTTTCATGAATCCAATTTTGCAAAATAAGGACAGTTATTGAACAAAGAGCAGCACACAGCAGATTCTTAATTATGTATGTTCATCATAGGGTACCTAATTACTTTCATGAAATCTTTATACTCACAAAAACTAAACAAGTGACTGAATGATTCATCAGAGAAGCCAGTAACTACAAATACTATGATTAGTTCTAAACCGCTGTTTAGTCATAAGTATTATGTTTAACAGCACCCATGACGGTTTCTACAGCTAAAGATGCCGTCTAAAACCAAAACTCTGCCAGTAACATGCCATAAGCTGGCAAACTGCACATTCAGAGCTGCACTCCAGAAGACCAGATTAAAGGGGGAAGAGTTTGTGTTTGCTCTCAGTGTAAAATATTAAAACAGCACATTCTCAAAGCTCTTCGGTAACACTTTCACCTACAAAGATTATTTGACTTTTCCACAAAATCCACTCTAACCTACTAAGATTACATGAAATGTATACTATCAAGTCAAAAAAAAAAGATGAATTTCTCATGTAGAGATGTAGGCATGCTGTTTCAACATCAATATTCTGACTATGTACATTTTTCCAAGACTGGTATTTCTGTTACTATTCAATTTCAAGTTATCACTGAACAAAATTATTTCCTTAAGATAAAAACTGTTCCTGTATTGCTTCCTGTATGAAGTCAATCTTAACTMATCTTTAACCTCTTGAATATATTACTTCTATTAAAAGACTAAAATTCCCCAACTGAATTGCCATAAGTAGGCATCATCTGCAGCACTATATCTGCTTTATCTACCATATCTATGTTCCTTTTCAGTATGGACATAGCTGTGATTTTATGGCAGGATATTTACATTTTGTGCATTTTTCTGAATATTTGCTAGGTAATTTTTCTTTAACACTCTTTGAATTCTGCTTTGGGTTTTTTCTGCACATTCTATTACCTTAAACTTTTATAAAAAAGTTTATACTTACATACTTATAAAAAAGTATATACTTTTTTTTTTTAATTCTCAAATTCAGGTCTGATACTGTCTTAATGGTAAATCAAAGAAAAGAAYTGAATTATTTCTTTAAAATGTAAAACACATTTTCTTCCACATCTGTCTTTGCTTGTTTTACACTCTGCACCATTACTAGCTCCAAGTCTGGAGCCGTACTCCAGTAAGACAGTTAYTTTAATCATGCAAGAAAAATAGAATTTTGGAGATTTTACTGTTATGAAAAATCCCTGCAGGAAAAGTTGACAAAGAGCAAAACAGCAATGCACTGCCATTAGCACATTTATTTAGAAATTCTGTGTTTCAGCTGAGGGTGCTTCAACTCYGTATAGCATGGCCTCGATGCCTGCAATTTGCTCCCACTAAAGGACAAAAATAGGCAACATTTTTCAGTATTTTACTTGATCTATCATTTCTGAATATTTGACTTCTTTGTAGAGAATGCAGCAAATAAAACAKGAACTATTACTAATTTAAATGTTATCATTTGTTATCAAATGATTTGTTATCATTTTCCTAATCTGACACAGTACACAAACTTGCCTCCCTCAAAAGGCATAACTGCATTTCTACTGCTCCATGACGGCATATCAATTATTAAACTGCATATACAGTAGAGAATGTCCCATTCACAAAATTAAACATGCAAGGGTTAACAATGATAAATTATGCTTGTACGTTCGAATTTATTTCTCCTGTTGCTTTATATCGTGAATGCTGCAGTCAGTGGAATGTTTCTGTCAACTCCCTTATGCAATAAATCAGGATCTCAGCACAGACTTTAATAGCTCGGTCATTAATAACTTCCTCACGCTCCACATAWGCACGATTCTGCTTCACCGCATTCCACTTATTGCTCAACTAAAGACTGTGCAACAAATCAGGGTGCAATATATACCTTAAATGTATGTTTAAAAATAGACATTAAGCCTGTACAAACAGTTTTCTACATACAAAAAAAAGTATAATGCTTCTTCAGCTACAACTTTACTTCATCTTCCATTTGCCTTGCTGAGATAAGCACTACATTCAAGAGAYGAATACAAGTCCTTAAGACTTGTAGGCCATCAAATACAAGGTATCCACAATTAGTGGCAACCATAATGTTAAGAGGGTCTACAAATGAATYCCATAAGATCACCCAGCCTGCAAAAAAAATAACAAAAAAGAAGTATTTTCCAAAAAAAAAGTGACCTTTGGTTTAATGCTAAGCATCTGAATAACCCAAATAACCCAAACTCAAACCAACAAGGCATCTGAGAACATTTACAGTGTTAATGGAAACTCCAGTACTAATTGCTCAAGAGCTTCTTTCTCTGTGTTTTGRAGGAAGGCAAAAAGGAATAATGCAGAAGTGTAATTAGAAATGAAGACGGAATTTTTCCTTTACCATGTCCCTGATGACAACAGAAGGCTTGAAGCATGAAATTCATAAATTCCATGAACAYAAGGTGCAAGAAATATGATCAAAAACCATTAAGTATCTTTTCAACAATCCTATGGGATACACCAACAGAATGAATGCTCAAAGCTTCATGTTACTAWAACTACTCTGTTCTTTAGCTACTCGAACACTATCTTCCACAAGCTATGAAGCTCTATTTTGCAATACTACCCTATTAGGGAGGCTACACTACATCTCCTCACATGCAAATGCAAAGGAAGCCTGTGACAGGGGCAGGAGAAGAGCCCTAACTGCTGATTACTATATCTGACGTTTAACCACAACTCCCCTGTCTTCTTGTCAAGTGTTGGACTAGTCAGTAATGAAAGTCTCCTGTGCCAGCAGAAATTAGTGCTCAGAAGCTCTCCAGGGAGAACCTTTAGGAACTGCAAGCAGCCTTAGTACAGTGCATACTCCTTAGGTAGGACCACAAGATAAAAAGCAGTTATAAGACAAYACTTTGGTAGAAAAGGATCAGGGTGTTATGGTGAAGCAAATGATGATCCTGAGTCAACAACATCAGGCAGCTGTGCAAAAGGCAAATAAGTGGTACTAATCAGGAGAGAACTGCAGCTGACTGCACGGATAATGGTCCTTCACCTTTAAACTCAGCTGCCACGAAATGACCATTTTTGACACTGCACTTCAAAAAAAAGAGAAAAAGAGGAAGGGTAGCAGACAGCAACAAGAGTGATCAGATGTCTATAAAACAAGAAAAATCCAGATAAAACAGTGGGATGGGGTTTGTTTAGACCATAGGAAAACATGGGAACAATGTCAACTATGCGCAAGGTTATCCCACATGGCATTCAGGATAAGTAACACTGCTCTTCTATTGCAGCAAGAAAATTACGATTAAACATTTGTGAAGTTTTCTGAGGCTAGCAAAGCACTTTCACGGACAAATTTAGAAACTTCATCATTACAAGACTTATAACAACCTCTTATAGAAAGGGTTTATGCACAGCTGAACCTGCTTTAGCTGAGAAGGAAGAGCAGATGACTTTCAGTCACATGATTCTAAATAGTCTAAATATGTTTTAGTTTCCTCCTGTAGGAGGAGTAATTTCATAACAATTCAACATCATTCCAAAAGAACTGCCCTTTTGGACAGAAAATCATATGCAAAATACCTGGAATTCAAGAGGACCTGACTAGCCTGTAGTTCCTGATACAGTACTGTGAAGCACCCTGCCAACATATTAACTACATTATTTCCTCCATCTTCCCAGAAAGCTCTTAGTCATCAAATTAATTTTGCAATATTGCAGGTCTGTACTACTAAAGATACGTGGCAGTAAAAAAAATAAACTGAACTATCTTGGGTCATCTAGTTTTATATTCAGCACTTGTCAGAAAAAGTTTTGCTAAAGAGCACCGATACACAAAGCCCATCAGAAAGCAATCATTATGCAAAAAGGCAAAAAAGAAGAAAAAAGCCTTTATGCACCATTTGAATAATGATGCTGTATGACAGCAGAGTTTATCTGCAACTTGCACATTAGCACTGAGCAGAGTTTCTCAGTCACAGTGCACATCTCAACCTGCAGATTTCCCAGTCACCACAGTGAAACGAAGTGTTTAGTCAGAAGACAAACTAACAAATCCAAATAAGTGGCTCCAGCACTCTCAGGCAACAAGATCATCTTCTGTGGTCTGCAAATACTTGCGTTAGCAACAAACATACCATTGACACTGATCTGACTGAGCACTGCAGTGAAGTCCCAGGTGACTATAAACTTCAGCTGTGCTTTCTGAACACCTCCTCAAATACATTACTCAGTGATACCGAAACATGTAAAAGACTGAAAAGTTATTTTCTGTCTATGTGCAAAGCCAAAGTTCTCTCTTCTGGCTCTTTATTGCAGAATCAGCATGAATCAATGTCAAATTTGGTTTCAGCACGCAATGGCATCGTGTACACACATGCCTGCCAACGTGTTCTTGATTGAGTCCTACTGTATGTCTGCAAATGAATGTATTTTCAACTGAGATGACTTATTTTATTATTTTTCAACAACTAGCTCTGTGGTCCTACAACCCTAAAAAATGCCAAGTTCAGCTCTTAGTGGCTAATAGTTGCATCCATCTGTAACCACAGTTAACAACAGCTAACCTCATATCTAACACTGTTGACAGAGGGGTGCAAGATGTTCCCTATAAAGTACACTTATCAAATTAAACATGAAGACAGCTGGTAGGCTGATTTCAGCTTCCAAACAGCCCCAGTGTGTCAAATTTATCTCTCCCCACTCACTTCAGGAACTTGGTAAGCATTCTATCACATTACAGCTTCATCCAGTAGCTCCAGGCTATGTCTATACTGTAATAAAGGTGTGATAAGAGCRTAAGATATCTGTGCTATCTTTGATTCTGCTAGTGTGAATAAGAGTACCGGCAAAGACAGAGATGAGCGCATGCTAGGAAAGAAGGTATCCACAGGACTGTGCAGGCAAGCAAAGGAACACCACGCCTGCGACTGAGCCAGACAGCTAACAAGCCAGCTCTGAACAAATGCCAAACAAATGCCAAACATCTTACAACTCCACGGTGCTCAATCCAAGTGAATATAAATCCAGCCTCTCATTAGTATCCAAAAGTGCCATAACCACTTAAGGGTTTTAGTTTCACATCTCGCTGAGAAAGGGTTTATTATCTCAGGCAGAGAACAGAGGCACATGACAAAACACATGATGTGCTCAAGGTCACACCCTTGGAGGGGAACACAGCTGAACGTGTTCCTCTTGGCATATTCCTCCTCCTGCACTAACAACTTCCACAGAGCAAGATGGCTGTGACAACTTGCTTCTCGTGGACCCTCTCACCCCAATTTAGACTGCGATTGCCTTCCCTCTGCATCTCTTTCATGCAAGAATACACAAGAGAACTTCCTTAGTCCTCAGTCTTCTATCTGTGAGCAGGCACCAGAGGCTGTCAGAAATACAAGCATGTGCTTGACTGTGCACATTCAACCCTAGACCACTTTCTCTTGCCTTGATTTTTTTTCAACAGTATTTCTTTAATCATTCCACATCAGTGCTCTGCCAGGTTGGTGTTTTACAACTGCCCAATCATTCGACCTTTTCTAATTCGTTACCAAAAAGGCTCACCTGCTGTGGTGCTCTTTATTTTTAGCAAAAGGTTAAAGATTCATGCTAATCTCCATCTGTTCCAGGCATATAATGCACTATCATGTACTTCTCCCTGCCTTCTTTCTGAAGCTGCTCTAACTTATGAGATTCACTCTTTCACTTCACACATCTCTCATATCATGCTTTCCTGTTGCCACGAGAAGTCTACCACGTTCCTGAATTCTTGCTTCTTAGACTATTTAACTTCATTTTGAAAAACTCTCTCACAACTCCTCTGCATTTCCACTGAGCTTCCTTGATATATGATCTATTTTTCCTGCAGATCATTAATGAAAATACTAAGACAGGATGTGATATCTATCCATGAACAATTCCAAGAGCGATATTAACAATACTAAAATTCTAGCCAGTTTAACAGTGCGACAAAAGGGCCATCAAATTGTACCTGGTTTCTTCACCACACCTCTCTGTTTTGGACTCAACGTAACGAGCTGAAGCTGTATCATATTATGATATGCCAAGCAATCGTAAGGCGTCTTTACTAAGTAAGCAAGCGTAACGGAGATTTTCAGTCTCCCACTAAAGAGACTGGTTATCCTCCCCATTGAAAGTACCAATATTCAGTCTACCCTAACCTCTCAAACAGTGTTGTTCTACTACTTACCTAAATCCACTTCCTAGATACCTATTTCTCTTACAAAAAACAAAATAAAGACTGCAGCAGTATTAAAGCACTGAACTGCAAACTTGATATCCAAAATAGGACAAGCCAAAGGATGTAGACATCAGAAAAACAATCACATTCTMTATAGAAAGTGCAGTTGAGGGGAAGAGCACTAACCTGAGAAATGGCAGATGGATTTGGTTCCCAGATCTCCCACTAACCTTTTATACATTATTAGTCAAGTTATTTCCCTGTACTTAAGCCTCTTTCCCACACCTCCTCTTCAGCTGTATTTGTTTAGACTATAAATCCTCCTGGGCAAGCCTATTCTGAACTCAGTTTCAAGACAGATCACATCATTAATAATTGCAAGATTACATACATGCTATAAAAGGAAAAGAACAGAAGCTCATGCAAAGCACAAAATGTTCTTCTTCCATCAACAGTGAGTGTAAGTAACGACCACAGAGCATGTCAGAAGCACTGTCCAGTGTGGCCAGCCACAGAGCATCCCAAGAAGGCACTGAAAACCTGCACACCTCAAATTCTTCTCAAAAAGAGCCCCACTGCACGCAATGCTAAGAAATCAGCTGGAAGTCTACTTGAAGCCTTCACCCGCAGGCCCCTGGCAATGGGTAGAAATGAATGGCAGCKACTTGGTCAAATAGGCTGCCTCTGTTTCTCCTACTTAGCAGAAATGCTAGGTTCAGACTTAGGTTCAAACAGTAGGTTTAGGTTAGGTTCACTTGGGTTCACCTTAGTTTCAAACAGTAATGGTATTTTGCAAAAGAACAATACTGGAAGCTTGCTGCACTTCTCTTGAACAAGTAAAGAAAATAAAGAGAAGCAGCAGGACAAATATAGACTGAGAGATTCAGAGTGACGATTAGCGATTCTGAGTACTCCCAGTGAAGCAAGCCAGAACTCCATACAGTAACAACCAGGCACAGAACTTTAGTATGAAACACATTTTTTTGCTTGATATTTTGATTTCTCATCTATCCACTTTGAAACATTCCACTGTATTTGCCACAGGACTTCCAGACTTCTRGGAAATCCTCAGCCCTACTCTCTGTTAGTCCTTCACTTTTCTAATCCTACCATTMCCAGGATGATTGTGCCTGTACACCAATGCAYGCAGCATGGGGAACAAACAGGAAGAACTAGAGATCTGTGTGCGGTCACAGGGCCRTGATCTCATTGCAGTCACGGAGACATGGTGGGATAGCTCACATGACTAGAACRCTGCCATGGATGGCTATGTGCATTTTAGGAAAGACAGGCGAGGAAGGCAAGGTGGTGGAGTTGCTCTTTATGTGAGAGAGCAGCTGGAAYGCATCGAGCTCTGCCTAGGCAGGGAGGAGGAGGCAGTTGAGAGCTTATGGGTAAAGGTCAAAGGGCAGGCTAACATGRGGGACACTGTTGTGGGTGCCTACTACAGGCCACCTGAACAGGAAGAGAAAGTTGATGAGGCCTTCTATAGGCAGCTGGAAGTAGCCTCAAGATCACAGGCCCTGGTTCTCATGGGGGACTTCAGCCACCCTGACATCTGCTGGAAGGACTACGCAGCAAGGCACAAGCAGTCCAGCAGGCTCCTGCAATGTACTGATGATAACTTCTTGTCGCAACTGGTGGAGGAGCCTACGAGGAAGGGTGTCCTGCTGGACCTTGTCCTTAGCAACAGAGAGGGACCAGTTAGAGATGTGAAGGTTGGGGGTGGCCTTGGCTGCAGTAACCACGAGATGGTGGAGTTCAGGATCCTGCAGGAAAGAAGTAAGGCAACAAGCAGGACTGCTTCTATCTGTGACTGGACCCTGGACTTCAAGAGAGCGGACCTGAGGCTCTTCAGAGACCTAATTGGTGGAGTCTCATGGGTTAAGGCCCTAGAAGGAAGGGGAGTCCAGGAGAACTGGCTAGTATTCAAACATCCCTTCCTCCAAGCTCAAGAGCAGTGCATCCYGATGAGTAAGAAGTGCAGCAAAAGGGGCAGGAGASCTGCATGGGTGAGCAAGGAGCTCTTGGCCAAATTCAGACAGAAGAAGAAAGTACACAGACTGTGGAAGAGGGCACAGGCTACTTGGGAGAGTTACAGGAATGCAGTCAGAGTATGTAGAGATGCGGTGAGGAAGGCTAAGGCCCGGCTGGAATCAAGTCTGTCAAGGGATGTCAAGGACAACAGGAAGGGCTTCTTCAAATACATCAGCAGCAAGAGGAGGACTAGAGAAAATGTGGGCCCGCTACTGACTGGGGCAGGGGCCCTGGTGACGAGGGATACAGAGAAGGCAGAGTTACTGAATGCCTTCTTTGCTTCAGCCTTCACTGCTAAGGGCAGCCCTCATGAATCCTGCAGCCTGGACGAGAGGGAGAAAATCCGGAGAAGGGAAGACTTTCCTTTGGTTGAGGAGGAAAGGATTAGAGACCTTCTGGGCAGGCTAGACATCCACAAATCCATGGGCCCAGATGGGATGCACCCACGGATACACCACAGAGAGCTGGCGGATGTTGTTGCCAGGCCGCTCTCCATCATCTTGGAAAAGTCCTGGAGAACTGGAGAGGTGCCTGAGGACTGGAAGAAAGCCAGTGTCACTCCAGTCTTCAAAAAGGGCAAGAAGGAGGACCCAGGCAACTACAGGCCGGTCAGCCTCACCTCCATCCCTGGAAAGGTGATGGAACAGCTCATTCTGGATGTCATCTCCAGACATGTGGAGGAAAAGAAGGTGATCATGAGTAGCCAGCATGGATTCACCAAGGGAAATCGTGCTTAACCAATCTGATAGCCTTCTATGATGGAATGACTGGCTGGGGAGATGAGGGGAGAGCAGTGGACGTTGTGTACCTTGACTTCAGCAAGGCTTTTGACACTGTCTCCCATAACATCCTCCTAGAGAAGCTCAGCAAGTGTGGGTTAGACGAGTGGACAGTGAGGTGGATTGAGAACTGGGTGAAAGGCAGAGCTCAGAGGGTCGTCATCAGTGACGTGGAGTCTAGTTGGAGGCCTGTGGCTAGTGGTATCCCCCAGGGATCAGTACTRGGTCCCATCCTGTGCAACTTCTTCATCAACGACCTGTATGAAGGGACAGAGTGCCTCCTCAGCAAGTTTGCTGTGGTACCAAGCTGGGAAGAGTGGCTGACACACCTGAGGGCTGTGCTGCCTGCCATTCAGAGAGACCTGGACACACTGGAGAGTTGGGTGGAGAGGAACCTCCTGAGGTTCAACAAGGGCAAGTGAAGAGTCCTGCACCCAGGGAGAAATAACCCTAGGCACCAGCACAAGCTGGGGGCTGASCTWCTGGAGAGCAGCTCTGCAGAGAAGGACCTGGGAGTGCTSGTGGRTGACAAGTTGACCATGAGCCAGCAATGYGCCCTTGTGGCCGGGAAGGMCAATGGTATCCTGGGATGCATTAGGAAGAGTGTTGCCAGCAGGTCGAGGGAGGTGATCCTGCCCCTCTCCTCAGCCCTGGGGAGGCCTCATCTCRAGTMYTGTGTTCCGTTCTGGGCTCCCCAGKMCAAGAGAGACATGGAGCTACTGGAGAGAGTCCAGTGTAGGGCTACAAAGATGATCAGAGGGCTGGAGCATCTGCCCTACAAGGAACGGCTGCGAGAGCTGGGCCTCTTCAGCCTGGGGAAGAGAAGCCTGAGGGGGGATCTTATCAATGTGTACAAGTACCTGAAGGGAGGGTGTCAAGGGGAGGGGGACAAATTCTTTTCAGTTGTCCCGTGTGACAGGACAAGAGGCAATGGGCAGAAATTGAAGCACAGGAAGTTCTGCCTGACCGTGAGGGGGAATTTCTTCCCTGTGAGAGTGACGGAGCACTGGACCAGGTTGCCCAGAGAGGTTGTGGCGTCTCCTTCTCTGGAGATCTTCAAGGCCCGCCTGGATGCAACCCTGTCTAACATGCTCTAGGTGATCCTGCTGAGCAGGGAGGTTGGACTAGATGATCTCCAGAGGTCCCTTCCAACCGTACCGATTCTATGATTCTATTCCTCCATCCATCCACACATGCCTTATTCTTTCCATCCTTCTTCCTTAATAGTCTTTCTTTCACTGATTATGTCTTCTGCTTTCAGTCCTTCATTCCCTATCCATTGTCTTTTCCTGCCATCAGTATGTTCAAAACCACTCCTTCCWGCCCTGACACTGTCACACCACCGCATCCAGCTGCCACCTCTTGCTGTACCTCTCTGCTCTGCTCTCAGACCCACTCCTGCTCCCAGGTATCCTCCGTGGCATACCTCTTTTTCTAAAAAGGCCTCAACATGAGCCTCCCTACCAAGTATCTTTTTAACCTTTCTCCTTCCCTTTTGTTTACTGAACATTTGTATTACCTCAAGGGACGCTGCTTTTCATGAGAGTTGCCAGCCAGTTTCTATTAGACAGGGCTGCAACAGAAGAGCCATCCCTGGTGCAGACAAGGGAAGGCAGGCCACACTGGATGTCCGAGGAGCGCCGCAGGCCACTGCAAGACAGGAATTCCTCACTCCACGGTCTGACTTATTTCTGCACGTACCTTAAGCCAGGTGGGACTTAGCTTAGTAGTTCATGACACGTAAATGGACTATTACGTCAAGAAACCAAGCCATCTGATTGCACTGGTGGAATGGAACAATTAGCACAAATATGTAACAATTTTTACAGATAAAAAAGAAAAAAAATGTAGACACACTTCTTCAATTTAAGGAGCCTCTCTGAATTCTCCCCTGGCTCCTACCCAATGTTGCAGACACTCTGCTCCACTGACAGGTGGGAAGAAAAGAAAGAAGGTTGATAGCCCTAGCCCTTTCCAGGGATGAGTCAAGGAAATTTAGAAATATTTGACGATTTTTTATAAGTTATCTTTTAAAAAAAAAACCCAAAGCATTCAAGAAAGAAAGAAGAAAGAAAAAAAATTAAAGGTCCTTTCCTATGAAGCTGCAACACCATCAGGCATAAGGTACTAATACCACAGGAACAGATGAAAGACCATAGTGGATGAGAAGCAATTTGATCTTTGTAACATTTAACCATAAATCATTAGACCTAGCATTTTGCCATTTATTCTCAACGAGCCTTCCTTTTGTGAAATACTCAGACAAAAGAGAAAAAAATATATTTTTGTGGAAAGCCTTCTACTTTCACTATCAGCTGGCAGGCAAGGCAGTGGTAATGGAACATCACTGGACGCTACGCCTCAAAAATTTGGGGGAAGGCAGGCAGGGGAAAGCAGGAGCCCATTTGTTTGTTGCTAGTAACAATACTCAACTTTACAAGGAAAGAGTTACAAGGAAAATGTTCTTCAAGCAAGGAACCACAGATTGTATTGACAACTCTTGTTAACTTTATCCAAATTTAGAATTATAGTACTTAGGCCATATTTACGCTGCAATTTTAATCAAATCACTGTATACTAAGCCATACTGTTATAGTGTTTTTAAGTGACTCCTACTTCAAAGAAAGTTATAGAAAGTAGTACTTCTGCAACTTGTTTAACATGCCAGATCA
Source organism: Rhea americana (assembly GCF_003343005.1). NCBI lineage: Eukaryota > Metazoa > Chordata > Aves > Rheiformes > Rheidae > Rhea > Rhea americana. The sequence continues at coordinate 2,319,892 of NW_028185450.1, forward strand.
ACTTTATCATAGCAGAAAATCTTCATATACTATTTCTGTTTCTGGGTTTCAAGTCACTGTTGTTGCTTAGGTCATCTAGAAAATCTTATTCCAGTACTTTCTGWCTTGTCTATACAAGGAAACAACAGTCACCTATTTTATACCATCTTCAAATATGCAGGCCAGATGCAAGCCAATTTCAGTTTGTAAATCACAGAGCTGCATTAACATCATCATTTGCTCTGGTATGTTCTAAGTAYAACGCCACTAACTAAAAAGATTGTTATTTGGTTTGACACATCACAAGACATACCATGATCACAGGGCTTATTTGCAATAGCTGCCCCACATAAGCACTCCCTAAATCAGTGAGTTGTCATTACCTCATRCAACTTTAAAAAGAGCATGCATAGAGGGTATAAACTGAGATGATAAATATTTTCCAAATGTAGCAGATGCATCTAGTAAAGGTGATGCAATCCCAAAATACCCAGGTGTCAAGTGCTCTAATTTGTCCCTATGCTTGCTGTTTCTGAAACAGGTTACTCCTTGGCAACTCCTAAAACACTGTTGGGTGCTGTGAACTGGGAGGAGGGGAGAGGAATTTGCACATCCTGAAAAGGTAGGCCTATCTGAAAACAATCACTACACTGAACATCAAAATAACAACTCAACAGTTCTTATTCTGACTGCATTATTCGTTCTCAAACAGAACATATGAAACACTGCATTTTGTATTTCATTCTGCAGCTGCCATGCAGGGTCTGCCAATATTCAGATTTCTGCTGCAGAATTTATGTTCAGATGATCAAGCAGCCATATAATCCACGATTTTCAGTGATCACGTGAAATTTCTCTGTACTTTATCTAAAGTGTAGCAGCTGGCTACTACATAATCAGTACTTGACAATACCAAAAAATGCCTCCTCCGGAAAGAAGAYACTATAAAAATTTGGAGCAATTTAAGGAGTTGCTGCTGCTGTTTTGTACTTTCATTTTTACTTTTTCATAGATCAAAAAWTAATATTCACACAAGATGACTGAATTCTTCAGCACAGTTGCAGTATACGCTAGTCTGACTATTTCTGCGCAGAAAGRCAAAGCAGACTGCAGTAGATCTGGTTATTACAGATTGTGCAGGCATTAAACAAACGGTAAGTAGATCCAGATGGATTCTGTGCTAAGCCCATCTTTTGAAATAATAAAAATGTATAGGTTGCTAAAAGATTTCTCTTTACACCAGCTTGCCAGGTACTCCTAATTTTTAATCATTTCTCTCGAGTCTTTCATAAGCTTACTGCAGAGCTGATAGTTCACGGAAAAGCTGTGAGATTCCACTAGCACACTGCATACTGCAGCAACTGTGAACAAAGAAAAATTAAAAGGTCTTCAGATGCCCAGCAAAATGGCTTTCCATCACTAGTTTCTGCTTCCAGTGCCAGCAGGTCACTCCTCACAGATTCTCATCACCTGCAGGGTACAGGCTGGCAGAAGCTGCAATGAATTGTGAGCCCCAAAAAGATGTTATTAAAGAAGTTTAAAAWTTTCTTTCAAGCTTACACAGATGTTGCAACATAATGTTCAGAGATGGTCTACTAGCTGTTTTCTGTTTCCTCCTAAGAACAAACTCACCAGCTATCATAAATAAGGCAGGAAAATGGGAAATTATCATTAAGAATACTGAAACGGCAGGAGTGATCAGTTGCTACAACTCTAACTTCTACCTACAAATCTTTTAACACAAAGTTATGTACAAACACAAACKAAAACATTATTAACCACAAACCCATATTTGTATTATTTTTTATTCATATATATATTCATATATACACACATATATATACATACATACACACAAACAMACACCATGGGATAACAGTTATGTTTCACTTTATTCCTGACTAAGAAAAAAGGGCAAAAAGAAATATCACCAAGATCTTACCATGTTTGTTTATACAGTGAAATTCACAGTTCTGTATTGTTAAAAAAAAAAAGTATATTTGCTCCATTAAATAAGTGTTAGACAAATCTCAGCCCAGAATAACAAATTCACAAATACTGATTTCATGTTAACATACTGCTCTCCATTTTCTTCCACTCCTATTTAGTGTAAGAGATCGCCATTGCTTCCAGCTCTTTAAGACTGTTGAGACACTAAAACGTATCATGTTACGATATGACCTGCATTTTAAGATTTCCRTAAACAAACTACTAGAAGACCTCCCAGAAAATCTATCGTAAGTGCTACTGAAGTAGAAAGCAAAGTTTTGACTGGTATTTCCAATATGAAGATATATGTATATCCCATTTTTCMGAGGCTGCTACTTATTAAGTGCCCCCGTTGCTAAAAACTGCACTGTTACATTAACTGGAAGCCAGAAAAATCTGCAAAAAAAAAGAATATTTTAACCTGAAAGTAGATTCAGAATAATGGCTTACTTGAGCCAAAGAAAATCAAGCTTAGAATTTTTAATGCTGCATTTTTTGCTCATTTTCTGAATATATTACACTGTTGTGTTTCAAAGTATTACATTTAAAAGATATTTTCTAAGAACTGACTAAATCATAAAACTTAATATATTAACTTGCCTATTTTTTTACAGAGAATATCAGTTTGCATTGCCATTTTTCATTCTTTCATGCATGTCAACTGACAGGTAACATCCACCATTAGAACACGGGTATAATTCAGTCTCATGAAAGCTTTCACATTTGCCTCAAACGTAATGCAACCACACAACTTCAGCATGGGTCATGATTATATTTCACAACTTGCCCCTAAAATTCACTAATTTTAGTGTTAATATGTATTGTGCTTGCATATTACGTGTATATGTATGTGTCTGCATATTAAAGAGGCTAAGCAGCATGGCGTCAGAAGCATTTCTTCTGAGTCCATTGAGTTCCTTTGGCTCACTGAGCTYCTGTAAATCATTTGGATTAGGATTCATGACACCTGACTTGAGACATTTCAAATTCAGTCAYTTAGGTCTATTTAGCTACCACCTAAGTCATTTAGCTGTTTATGTCTACTCAGCCTAAGCTCCCTTTACAGCTGATGGAGGGAGACTGGYGTTCCCAATAGCAAGGGATCTCACYATAAAAYAGGAACCAAGGCCAGACGTGATGAAGTGCCCTTTCGAGGTATCTCCTCCTCTCCATGCACGCTAAAGGGAGCACAAGTGAAGTACTCCACAGTTGTCAGCTTAGGCTGGGCTCACCAACTCGTAGATGGACCAACGGCCAGTTCAAGGGAGATGAACGCCAGCCTCAGCATCCTCATAGTAGCTTGTCCAATGGTAAAGAGATCAAAGAGTTAATAGAAAAGCATGTTATTTACAGAAAGTGTCTTGTGTTTTCAGTTACATAGCATTTATAACTGTGGTTACAAACTATTCCACAAGCTGTAGTATGAAAACTAACTCACAATAGCTCAGGTTTTCAAATTTAAAGAAATGAAGACAAGTTTTGCCTGACTATGGAAATTATAGCTACACTCTAAATAATTACAAATGAATTGCACTCTGCAAACTGAGGCTTCACATTCACTCACTGCCTACTACCTGAGCCAAACTGCATAAAAACTGAGGGAAGGCAAATAGCTTGGCATATTAATTTGAAGTTGAATCATGTGCAAAGGTCTGTATTCAAAAGAAAGTGTTGACTAATCATTCCAGTTCTACTCACAACCTGAAAATCCCTGAATCCTCAGTCACAAGGCCAGAATTTGATTTTATTCTCTCTCCAGTTTCTGTGTTAACTTRAAAGTTTGTGCACACAGCACCTTCAGCCCCCAAACAGATTGGGATAGTGGACAGTTACTGTGATGATAACATGAGCCAATCCTGAGGCAACCCGGAGCTTTTAGAGACTCTGGTTAGTCCTGCCGGTGCTCTGAAACACTTAAATGGAGCAGAAGAAGGTAATGAAAATGCTGGGAAAAAAATACATGTTACCAAAGCTTCAGCAGTCTGGATGTCCCGAGAAGAGGGATGGGAYTCCTGCAATCAAGCTTTAGACATCTACATCTGAGCTAGTCCCTGTAGGCTCTGTTTATATTCAGTAGAAGRAAAATGGCGTTTTCAGGCATTATCTTGACAGCAAAGGGAAGCTAGATGTAGACCTGTAATTCAAATGAATCATAKTCTAAGCTACAGACCAATGTCTTACTAGTGTAATAAGAAAAAAAAAAGCAATAATCGAAATAGCTGGTACAAATGCTGCTATAATTCTCACTTTAGCTCAGTGTTACAAAGCATTACAATGTGCAGCTTTGGTGGCAGGCCTAAAACAATAGACCTGAGACAACAGAATCAAAGTACAGTTCAGAAATCACTAATTCTTACTGCAATTACCACAGCAGAAAAGGATACTGAAGAAAAAAAAGCTAGTAAATCTTAGGAGTAGTAGAGCATACCGTTAGCATTACAGCATATGGACCATATAACAAGATTTATGTATGCATACAAACAAACACACACGCACACTCACACTCCTATATATGTATCAGTAGAACATAAGTTTGARGGGAAATTTAAAGCTATAACTCAAAGTTTTTGTTTTATTTGTCTCCAGTCCCCAATAATTCATCTTCAGCTTCAATTAGAAATAAGTTTGTCATTTCCCATCTGCTGTTATGAATCTTAAAGAGTATTTATGGCTGCGTAGAAATTTTCATGATTCTTGTTGAATAGACCATCAATCTTAATACTATAGATGTAAAACAAGCCTTAAAAAAAAAAACACACATACACACATACTTTGGAAAGACAAATGTGTAGATACAGGTGGATAACTAACCACAAACTTTGCTTACATACTCATAACACAAAGCTCATCTTTACTACTGAGCTATGAAGACAGCAAAAGTCAAACAAAAACAAAGCCAATGGTGGAAGGACACAGGCCTTTTAACGTCTTATCACCAAAAACCCTATAGCACGCAAGAGTTAAAACAATTTAAGTCAGAAGGGTATTAGCAGAGCAYAGACAATGGTAACAAAGCTCACTGTATTTCAGAAAGGAAATTCTGCAATGGATTTGTGTGAAACCACAAGCTAATCAAGAACGCAGCACTTCTCTGCCATGGGTAACACAAACGTAGTGCAGAAGAAGAAAATGGCATTAAGAATCACTTCTATTTTTTATTAAGATATATCTTTATCTGTTATACAAACCTGTGCTAGAGTAAGCAAATAAAACTTAAAAGATACATGTCCGGGGCACCACTGCAGAAGCCAACAGGAATTCAGCTGTAGGCAACACTAGGAATGAGCAGTAATAAAAACATTAACACAAAGTTTAGTAGAGCAGACACTTAATGCCCATTCACTAAAATATTTAGTGGAAGACCTGACCATCTGCTAAGAATGAAGTCTTTTAAACAATCCTACCAAGGAGTCCTTAGGAGAGAACTGCCAAATGGAACAAAAAAGCGATCCGGAACAGTATTTATGTGGTGTTGTCCACTCTACTTCAATTCCCTCAACTTTGACTGAAAGAGTAAATCCTTCTGTACCTATCTCCCTAATAGCACCATGGATCCTTGCTTTTTCACCTCACTGTTTGCTTAAGAGCCATCTAAATTACAAGTCTGAATAGCTTTTTGTACTGATTTCTGCAGCAGAGGATGCAAACCTGCAGTAGTTGCATGCACAGTATTTGCATTTGAATTGTTCTGAAACTACTATATTCTTAGGTGAAATGCTCAGGCTCAATCTTTACTCAACGATAAACTTTTACAGACTTTTTTTTATAAAATTTCCTCCATCCCTTTCTGACTTCCATTAAAAGGAACAAGTACAGTTTCTTTCGGTATCCCCAATAGCACAGTAGCTCACATCTGAAACTTAACATCAACCTAATTCTTACTCAGCATCAATATCTTTGCTCAGAATAAAACATGGTGTGGGGGGGAAGCTTTGCCTCCACTCAGAAGCTTGTAATTACTTAAAATGTAAATATTGAGAGAGTGGAGTAAAGTAAATCTTATCTAGACAGAGATGCTTAGAGAATATGATTCAGAAAATCATAGGCAAAGCTGGCAGAGTTGCCATATTTCATGGTTCTGTTTGTTACAGCCCATAGCTTCCCAGATTACTTTGTAAGCCTCAAAAGCCTGAAGCCTTTTACACACACTTAAAAGCTCAGAAACGAAAACATACATAAATGCAGCGATAAGAACAGAGGCAGAATCCCAAACTGTAAAAAAGAAAACATACACATGTTCCAGCTCTCATTTTTGTTTTTCTAAAGAAATACATAAATTAATACTATAACATCATAAGACTGATTACATTTACTTCTCAGACATGCTGAGAACTTTCTGGAAGATGTTGCTTTTGGCAGACATACAGTGCACTACATCATACTCCTTCTCTGGAGATCTTCAAGGCCCGCCTGGATGCAACCCTGTCTAACATGCTCTAGGTGACCCTGCTGAGCAGGGAGGTTGGACTAGATGATCTCCAGAGGTCYCTTCCAACCTTACTGATTCTATGACTCTACGATTCTAATGGGAGACAGCACCTAACAAAACCAGACTTAAATCATTACTAAAACCGCTAATCCCAAACTGAAGGTCATCTTAACAAGGCATATTTTGTTCCAAGATAGMCATTACAATAACATATTTATCTTCACAGCCAAGAAAGTCTGTTCTGGTGGCTGCATCTGGTCGAGTTACCCCAGTGGGCCTACACATCCACTCAGGTCCTTACAGCAACTTGAAGTGAAGGCGACAAAATCACCCACAGGAACAAATTCTGCTGAGCTCCTCGGGTGTCTTCGTGATTCACCCAGCCTATATTAGCTTGCAGACTTGCAAGCAGACTTGGTTTTGCCAAGCAACAATTGCGAGGAGGGGTTTTGGAGGGGAAGCRGGGAGGAGGGATTGACCTTCTTTTACATTCAGTTCCCTCTTTTTTTTTCTTTTTTATATATATTTTATATATTTATATATATTTTAAATATGCTATCTAGTCCTTCGTTATGGCAACACAGCTTCTCAAAATATTATTATAACACCATTAAGTTATAGTTCTACATAAATACAACAAGTTTTCAAAATCCTACGCTGTATCTACGTGGCTTCACCGTAAGAAAAATGTTTTCTTAAAAAAAAAAACTTTTTCAGACCTCATATTCCCCTCCTCCAAGAAATACAATTTAGTGTTCTTGGCTTTGCCTCCAAAGACCTAACCCAACTTCTTTTTCCAGCCTTCATTCTTATATTCACTCCTTCGCTCCTAAGTCATGAAATACAGAAACGTACGTATCCTAACCCTACACCTTTTAAAGACATAAGAAAATATAGTCAGATCAGCAATATTTCTCTGAAACAGAACTAAGTGTCTGCAAATTTAATTTGAGGTGCATTTAGTTGTAGCATGCTAARCTAAAAGAAAATAGATATTGCAAGCCCACATGTATGACAGAGAACAAGGAGAAGAATGGTTCCTACAAAGGGTATGCTAAGAAATAATAAAATAAACTAGCGCTGAATAACCTCACCTGGAATGGATTAGCACTGTACAGCACTTGATGCAAGGCTTAGTATCTACAAAGACAYCAGCTTTTGTTTTCCTCCTGGTTGACTCAATTGATGTATTTTTGTAATTGTGAAGAATCTGTCTATAAACATCAATTGCCATTTCAAAAGAGATTGATCTGGATTGATCTCAGTATACTGATACCAGTATACTGCACCAGATTTGTTCCTCTCTCCAAAATAAAACAACTGCTTGCCTTTTTGATATCTCCTCAGGGTTACAATCCACATGAATAAACATCAAGAGCTTGATGTCTCCAGCTCAGTCAGTAGGCAATATCATAATTTTCTTTGGCCTSTAACTTGGGTGTCAGACTTGTACCTCTCTCTCACTCCTCATCCATCCTGACTGACTCAGTCCTGACTTTTTCACAGGTAACATCTTTCTGCCAGAGCATTTTTTCTCTCCATCAATTTTTTCTCCAAGTTCTCATTACTTTGCATCTTAATTACCAAACTATTCACTTCTTTTGCCTTGACCCATATGTTCTTCTCCAACTCTTATCTTGTTAAGATGCAAAAATAAGCACAATCTCCCCTAACTTTTGCTTGGAACCTTTTATCCACCTCCTCTTCTCCATCGCCATCTTTCTTTTCCACATGCTTCCTCAGATGTTGCAAATACCGTTTACTTCCTCTCCTACCCTCAGRCAGAGCTAATGGAGCAGAGACAAGAGAGACCACCCAGTTGTAGGCAGGTGAGCCAGCCCACAACCTCTCCAGATGTGTCACATCTTCACCTCAATTTGTCACTTAGATGTCTAGTGCACTTCATTGTTGCTAGTCAGGGAGCTGCCAATAACAAACTTTGGAAGGAATAGACCACTGCAAGAGGCCATGCAGCACCAATCTAAGTATTATACATAATTCTGCTATTAGTTGGAAACACTCAAGAATCAGATACCTGGTTAAAGGAGGAAGCTGTTTTTCTGAGGCTCTCTAAAAAGGGCTGAATAGTAAATAACCTGATAGGGTCAAAGAAACATTCTTCTTCCCTTTTGTTTTTCCTCTCATACAGAAAATAGATTTTACATTCATGGAAAGAGTTCTCGTAATAAGAAATTTTTGTTTTATCTAATTTCAAAATCACATTACACAGTAAAGTATAAGGAAAACAACCTACAGTTCAAAAATCTCTTGTAGCAAAGCTGTATATATTCCTCATATCTTTAACATATTTATTAGAAATATGATGTATTAAAAAGCAAATATAAGTGCCTAATTCCAAAGTAAAAAGACCAGCTTATGTACAAATACAGCATGAGGATTGCTTTGCTGTTATTGCTGGTCGTTGTGTAAGATGCTTTTAAAGTTTAGCATGTTTATATTAATTTTATAAAAGTGTTTAGACAATCTCCCTATCAAATCCAAAAGAGAAGCTACTTCTCCAAGGATCACCCTGAGGAAGAGCAATGTCTTTTTTTTTTTT